>NC_060275.1:119844590-119885194 GCF_021613505.1 Equus quagga
AGACATGGGGAGAAGACGGACACGTGAGTCACGTGGGCACAGAGACATGGGGAGAAGATGGACAAGTGAGCCATGTGGGCACAGAGACACGGGAAAATGGGCATGTGAGTCACGTGGGCACAGAGACACGGGGAGAAGACGGACTTGTGAAGATGGAGGTAGAGTTGGATGGATGCGAATACAAGCCAAGGAACACCAATTGCAGGTAGCACCTGCCTCTGGAGAAAGGCCTGACAAGATGCTCCCTTAGCACTCTTAGAGGGAGCGAGGCCCTGTGAGGTCCTGGGGATCCCCTGGCTCCTGCAAGAGTTACCTTCTGTGTCTAAGCCCCGTGCGCTGCTTGTCAGAGCAGCCCTGGGAAGCAGACCTGTTCCCCCTGCACTGCAGATGTCAGCAGCACGCACTTAAGTGGCGTGTCAATCACCAACCTTGTGGGATGGAGAAGCGCCTTCCCCATCAGACCAGGTTAAGTGTTGCACACATGCAAAGCCAAAACATAAGAGCCCCTCCCACGTGTGGACAAAGTGGGACCCCTGGCCCACCAGGCAGAGGAGACGGGGCTCAGGATGGGCAACAGGGTGTCATCTTCTGAGTGGACCACAGGAGTGTCCCCAGGGAAGCTGGCCCCTGGGCTGCATAACACCCTTTAGGGCAGCCCTGAGCACGGGCCTCAGTAGTCAGTCAGGGAACTCAGTGGCCTCAGTGCAGCCTCACCTGCTTCCCCTGGCTCAGAGGATGCCTGGGCGCACATGTGGACTCAGCCGGTCTGCGGAAACTTCCATCACTGTCTGTCTGGAGACCTGCAGTTCAGGGTGGAAGGCACGCAGCAGCAGGGCTGAGTGACAGCAGGGGTGGATCTGTGATGTCAGACAGGTGGTTCATGACATCAGGCGGGGGCATCCGAAGGCTGCAGAGCCCTGTTCTAGCCACCACTCCTGCTGTCCAAGGACAAAGGCAAGGGCAAGGGCTGGAGCCATTTCCCCAGAAAAGAGCACTTTGATTTCCTAACAGCCTCAGGGACTGGAGACTCTCAGCGTGGGGAGGGCCCAGGCTCACCCATGGGGATGAAGTCGTTCCAGACACCCCCACCCCACCTGGAGACGCTCAGTGTGGGGGCCCAGGCTCACCCATGGGGATGAAGTTGTTCCAGACACCCCCCACCCCGCCTGGAGACGCTCAGCGGGGGAGCCAGGCTCACTGGCGCATCTGCACAGCGCGCTGTGGGAACCCAGTCCCAATCAGCGGCTGAGTGGCTGCTGCCTGCTCACTTGTTTAAGAGTTTAAGACGCCTATCAGGGACATCGTTTCTACAAGGATCTGAGGACAGAGGTTGGAATGGTGAATTTGGGCGCCATAGGTGAACACAGTAGCCCCAGGTTCTGTCAATAAGTGGAAGCCCAAACTGTACGCTCAATGGATAACAGCTTTCTTCTCTGAAATTCCCAATCCATTATGTTGATAGCATTTCCCTATGGCAATTTTATATGGAAGTAGAATGTTCATGACTTCCGAAACACTCACTTTAACACCCGTACAAAGCACACAAAGGATGGCAGAAACCACCCCAACCTCATGCCCAGAACGGCCGATCGGGGTTTTGGCGAACGCTGGTCAAGAGTCACACAGTCCTAACGGTGGGCATCCTCTAGAACCGCTCTCGTAACTCAGAAACACATCACAAACATACACCACATCAGTAACTACTGACCCATATCACTATTTCTAATGGCTTCTACCTGTCTCAGTCAATTAAGTAAAAGAATGTCATCAGGCCATGGTTTTGTACAAGTGGCCTAGCATAGACATGAGCCTCCCCTACACACCTTTTCCACGTCTGCAATCAGCCGCTTAGGATGAATTTCCAGGGATAAGAAACTCCGCTCACATTCTGGTGCATAACTCACCCCTGGGCCGCGCAGCCCCACCCACTGGTCTGGACCTTCCTCACAGGTTTGTGGGATCCGCCCCTGCAACACCGTCACTGGCCCCTGGCATTTATTTTATGAGGTGTCTGTTTCTGCCTTTTCCCACTTTCCCTCAAAGCTGGGGGTCTTTTTCACATCAACCTGTACTTTGGTATATTAGGAACTGTTTTTATCGTGAACTGCCAATATTTTCCCCAGTTTTCATCTGACTTTTCTGTTTTGAAGGAAAATTAACTTATAACGTATCAGAAGGAAAAGAGAGTGAAAAAAATAAATTCTCTCAAGCAAAGAAGAAACCGAAGCATGGAATAGTTGGGACAAGTAGCACAGACTAAGACGGCAGATTTAAAACTAAACATGTCAGCGATTACGTTAACCAAAAATGGACTAAAATCGCCAGTTAGGAGACAAAGAATTTTAAAGTGGGTAGCAAAAATCCAGGTACATCTTGTTTAGAGCCTACGATAAAAACATAAAGATACATTAATGTTGAAGATAAAAGGACTAAAACAATACAGCATTGCAAACACTAACCAAGGATGCTGGTGCCCCAAATCCAGCACAGGCAAAACAGACTTGAGAGCAAATGCTTTACTGGAGATAAAAATGATCACTTCATAACTACGGAAGGTTCCATTCAGTGAAAAGGCACAGCCATTTTAAGTTGTAGGAAACTAACCGCAGAGCCTCAAATGCCGCTCTTTAATGAGAAACCACAAAGAGAGAGCTCTGAGGAGAAACGGAAATCCACAGCCGGGAGATCCCAGCTCCTGAGATGCACTGCCCAGCACCTGGGCCACCCGCTCCCTGTCCGCACCCGTAAGGCAGCTACAGAACTCAGCCAGGGAACTCGGGCCAGAAGGCAGGTCTCAACAAGGGTCAAAGCACTGAAACCACACAGAGAATGCGCTCAGACTCGATACTGACTAGCATAGGAGACTATTCCTGTGCGTTTGGTCGTTAATAATTGCACTTTAATACGGTATTCAAAACTGAACAGTAATGAAAATGCAAAATTACAGGGGTGTGGCTAAAACAGAGATTAGAGTGAAATTTATAGCATTAAATACTTATGAAAAGCTGAAAATTAGCACAATGAAGCATCCACCTCAAGAAATTAGAAAAACAACGGCAAAATGAACAGCGAGAATGTAGAAATAGAAAGCACTGAGCAGAAATTAATCAAACAGAAACCAAAACACAACTAAGTGGGTCGACAAGCTGAGGGCAGCTTGAAAACACAAATATAGTTCATGAAGCTCTGGTGAGATGGAGCCAGAAAAAGAGACACAGAACCTCTGTAAGGAGGGGGAGATCACCACAGGCCCTAGAACACTGATGAGATCTCCGGAAAACACCTCCAACAGCTTTATGCCGTTAACTCTGAAAATCTAGCTACCACAGTCAAATTTCTAGGAAAAAAAAACAACCCACCAAAGGTGGAGGAGAAACGTGAATGCCCTGATGCATTACAACAAATGAAGCCCGCAGGCACCCACTTCCCACCGCAGGCCCAGGCCCCTCCCAAGCCCACATCAGGAAGCAGTGTTGCCATCGTGTACCTGCTCTTCCAGGGAACAGACAGCCCGGGGACCCCCTGTCCAGGTGGGCACGACCCTCATCTAAGACCTCTGCACAGACAGAGAAAAGGAGTGTGTGCAAACCCTCGTTCCTAAACTCAGGGGCAAGAGTACCAACCACACCTGAGGTGCGAATCTGACAACACGGCCTCTCCTAGGAAAGGAATGGTTCCACTTTACGAAAATCAGCATAACTCAGCACATCGAACACTTAATGGGAAAAAGCATGTATTCCAACAGATGAAGAAAAGCATTTGGTAAAAACTCGGCATCGACGTAGGTTTAAAATCTTGGAAATGAGATATGGAAGGCCCATCTGCGACCCGTGGCTCTCCCTTGGGGCCTCATCTCCCACCAAGCTGCCTTCCTCAGCGGTCCCACTCCGCTGGCGCTACTTCTGACAGCTCCTCTCCCTTCGGGTCGGGACCCGGGTACCCAGGCTGCCGGCCATCCCTCGTGGACATGCGCCCAGTTTCCCGGCCGAGGTTCTTTCCCTTGGCTGGCCCCTGCCCCGCTCAGCTCAGACACGAGTCTCCAGTTACTTGAAATCAAGATGGCACCTATTTCCCCCCAGTTTACCTGCTCAGTGAACTCTAAGGAGAGCTTGAGACACCTTCCTCACCTTCACCCACCCTACCCCGAGGCTTCAGGATCCCCGGCCTCCTTTCCCCACCCACTCCCCACTCAGACTCGTTCAAACCCAGTGCCCAGGTCCCTCACCTGCCTGTGCTTGACGTGTGCATCCTCCCTGGAGGGCCTCCCTGAGAACCCGTCTGCCCGGGCTGCACGCACTGTGAGCTGGTCACACACACCTCACACCCCACTCACAGCCTCCTGGCCCCCAGGACTGGGTGGGGCCCGCTAGGTAAAGCCCCTCCCGAGGGGCCCAGGAGCAGCCTCTGGGTTCTCCACAAGGCAGCTGCCTCTGCTCAGGCAGGGCGAGCTGACTTTGGTCGTGCAGGATTCCAGACTATTCTAGACGCCAGCCCTATCTTACCATCATCCAGTGCTGAGGACAGAAAGCTGGATGCCTCCCGACGTTTCCTTTATGGCGACTTCATCTTTGTCGGGAAGCTAAAACAGCTTTCTTTCCTCCAGGCTCTAAAGTTTGGAGCTTAACTTGTTATAATCAGAATACATCTAGTTGTGCCTTTTCTCACCGGTTTTGCTGGGAACTTGGAGTGCCCTTGAGAAGTGTGGGATTTTCTTCAGCTCAGGATGTTGTCTGCCTCACCTCGCATCTGTTCCCTTCCCGTCCCCTCCTGGAAGGCCCGTTACTCGCACGTCAGGACTCATGGATCATTCCACCAAGCCTCCCTTCTCCTCCCTCATAACTCCTATTTTTATTTTTGTGTTAAAATACATTATAATCAAGAATCTTTTAGATGTCCTTAATTTGGCCTGATGTGACTGTTAACACCCTCAAACGGATCCATAAACTCTTGGTTCTGAGACACTGTGACTCTACCAGAAGCTGAGGAGGGAAGGAGAGTGCAATCACAGCAAGGTGACGGGGGAGCACTCCCAGCGCCAGCCCCGCGGAAGCCCCCAGGCTCTCGGAACCTCTGTTTCGTCTGCAAAAGCAGCAGTCACTCTCCCCTCCCTCCGCCCCGTCTGTCAGTCGCCCAGCGTGGTCACACGGATGAAGGAGGTGCCACGGCAGCACGGCCACGTGCCCCTGGAGGACACGCTGCAGCAGTCCAGCTTCCCCACGAGCGCTGGAAAAGAACAGCCGTGAGCCGACCCCTGGTAACACACCCTTTATTCGCCGCGCACAGCGCCAGGGCCTCCACCTGTGCCGTTCACCAGGGAAATGCTGCCGTGCCACCTCCTGGGCCCCAGCAGTCGCTCTAGTGATGGTGCTGCCTGAACTGGAGTCCACAGTAACCACATGTCCCAGTTTTCGTTTCTTTGTCCTGAAAGAATTCAGAAGGAGAGAGTCACATTTCCATGTTCTGCTTCATATCTAAACACATTTAGACAGTGGACACTGAAAGTGTGCAGAAAACTTGAAATACACTGTCCACTAGAAACATCTCAAGAAGTTTGAGGTTCCTACAAACTAGGAACTAGGACAGCGCCAAAGGCCGGGCGCCCAGTTCTGGTTCCACCCTGCCTCGCTGGGAGCCTCACCTCAAAGGACGGCCACACGGACACAAAGAGTCAGCACAGCGGCCAGTTCTGGTTCCACCCTGCCTCGCTGGGAGCCTCACCTCAAAGGATGGCCACAAGGACACAAAGAGTCAGCACAGCGGCCACTTCTGGCCCTCACCTGACCCTCATCTGCTCTCCCACCCACGAGGGCCGACGTCAGCCCTGAGCAGACCCCGGGGACGGGCATGTGGGGTGCGGAGCAGAGCTCACACCACAAGCAGCAGGGGTGACGGTGGTCCTGCCGACCCCCTCCCTTCCTTCACGGTGTGCACACCTGAGCTTCATGGGCTCTAATGCGCATGTACTTCCCTTCCTCTCTAAGGCTCTGCGTGTATACTGATCAACGGACAAAAAGGACTACAGAGGAAACAAAAGGACGGCTTCAGGGAAAGACAGATGCCCACATTTGAGATGAAGGTGGACAGTCAGTGCCAGCCACACTAAGCACATTGCATGGCACATCACAGTTGGCAAGGTGCCCTGCACACGCTGCTTCACTCAGTCCCTCTCGTAGGGTCTTGCAGGCGACGTTGAGGGGACAGTGTTCAGCCACAGTGAGCAGGGAAGGGCCATGTCGTGGGCAGGTTCAGAACTGGGCAGAAATGTGCGGGTGCTGGGAAGGAGGCCACATTACCAGGTTGATGTACACTCTGGGGTGGCCAAGAGCGCCCCCACCGCCGTCACACGAGATCACGCGGCTCTCGACTTCACTCACGGGCTGCTCTGCTATCAAATCAATGGCAAAGTTTTCATTCACCTGCAACAAGAAAAGAAAAACCCATACAGACAAGGACAAAACTTGGTAATGTCATGACATTTGAATTTATGCAGACACCCCAACACACACAATCAGACACTGCCAGCACAGGCATATTCTGTACGTTTTCCCTTCAATATTCTCATTGTCCATCTTCAAAACACACAAATCACTTAACTCAGTACATGTAAACACACACACACATTCAGCTTTTCATTTGCATACAATTTCAAACTTACAGAAATGCTGCAAGAATTAGAATAGTGCAAAGAATTATCCTTTACCTCTACCTGGGTTCAACAAATGCTACCATTCTGCCCCATTTATCATTTGCTCTCTCCTCTCCCCTGCCCCATCCCTCTTTCTCTCTACATACATGAACATGTGTGCAAACACGCACACTTTCCCAGCTCTATCCGCTGGCGATTCCGCCGCCTGAATGATCCTAGCACGTTTGTCATTATGGGCCAGAACTGCTGTGCCAGTGTGTCCTGGCAGACCAGGGCCAACAGGCGTCCAGCCCCGGGGGCCCAGCATCCCACCTTCACGGAGAGCCTGCTGCCTTAGGGAGGACAAGGAAGCAAAGATCAGGGACGGAAAAACATTTACAAATGGGGGGATCATTTAATTTTAACAAAACTTGAAAATAAGTTAGCAAGCAGGATCGACCTCAGTTAACTGTTTTTCTAAACCCAGCTGACTGTCGAGAACACACAGCGCAACACGACCAAACCTGCCACACTCTCACAGAGAAGGCTCCGCTGCCACTGAGACAGACACAGTCAATGCCTCTCACAGGATCTGATGCCCTGAGCCCAGGGAACACAGACAACGTTTGGAAAGGTTTAATTACTTTTAAAAAGCTTTGCCAGTTACAGGTGATTCTGCAAAGCTTTCTCCTAAAGTTCTACTTCCAGAAGCTGTGTGGGGCGGCCGCACTGGCCCACAAGCTCCTGCAGGCAGGGGGGCCAGGCTCACAGCGGCTGCAGTGACGGCCGGCCTCCCCTCTGCTGTGGATGAGCCAGAGCCACACAAAGGAAGCACCTGCGTAAATAAGACAGCATCTGCCCAAGTGAAAGACGTGTCACAAGGCAGCACTAACCAGCCCCCAGGCCCCGTCACGCAGTCAGAGACGGGCCCTCTCCTGCAGGAAGGGCAGCTGAGACTGACACGGGACCGCCCCTGTCATTCATGCTGCAGCTCCCATGATGAACGCCTCGCTCCCGGGACCTGGGTCACCACAGGAGCAGAGAGCCAGGAGGGCACCCGCCGGTCACAACAGCCGCCTCATCCCCACCTCCCGATTCCAGGTTAAACCTCGGGCTCCATCACGCGCCCTCCCCCAGGAGAGGACAGAAGAGGAGCGCGCACTGCTGGACTTTACGAAGGAGCAAATGCAGAAAAACGTCGTGCCATCCGTTAGCCATAAACGCACTGTCTTCTTAAGCAGACAGGGCGTCAGGCCCTGAACTGTCCAACCGCTGTAAGCGTTAGTCCTTATACATCACTACCACAAAAATGCGAAAACACCTTTCCATTCACCTCTTGATCAACTGACTGCAGCGTAAAGATATTTAGGTTTAAATTCATTTGTCAGTAAGCTGTTCTCATTTTTCTTTTAACTCCTGTTTCTGAAGGTGACAGTTCCTGATGGAAAGTTTACTTCCTTACAAAAAACTGAGATTAAATCCATTAAATATAAAACACATGATTCTACGAAATAACATTAAAACTAGTAAAAAAGGAAATAATAACACAGTTAAATAGTAGTAATGTTCTGTAAAACACCGACCCTGTTAATGGAAATTTACAAGTTTAAAATAACTAAAAGCCCCAGTTCAAGTATTTAGGATATCAGATATTTTTAACACTAATGCTAATTCTATTTAGCCAAACATACATGTGTACACACACATATATATAATTTTTAAAGCACAATAAAAACTGAAGTTTTCACCCAAATTAATTTTTGAACTAAGTTTGGGGAAAATGCTCAAAAACAGCATGTGGGCTCTCTGCACGGGGGTGTTCAGAGCCCTGTGGGTGATGGAGTCCAGGGCCAAAGCTGCCAGGGTTGGAGGAGAGAAGGGGCTCAGACCTGGGGACAGGCAGGAAGTCGTGTTGGCCCACAGGGAGGGATCGAAGCGCACCCTCGCTGCTCATCGCCTGGCCACCAGCGCCTGCACCTCGGGGCCACGAACTCAGTCTCAAGTTGTCCTTCTGGGTCTGGGGTACAGGTCCACGACAGTCCACACCCTTCCAAAGGAAGCACAGACTGGGCTCCTCTTCATCCACAGGCTTTACTTCACATCCGAATGCCTCCCCCTCACGACAGAGATGACACACTCAGCGGGGACGCGTGGGGAGGCGAGCGTGTAGAGGCAGGGAGCCATGGGATCACTTCGGAAGGGCTGGCCCACGTAAACCGCAGGCCCCGAGTCTCCAAAAGGCCCTAGAAGGCGCCCAGCGTGCTCCTCAAGACAGCCAGACAGCGTGGGCAGCCTCTCCAGGAGCCCGTCACAGAGCCTGAGGAAGGTTCTGGAAAACAAAATCGGTGCAGAATCCTGCTGACTGCATTCTCATGCCCGTGTCACTAATCAAAGATCCACAAACATGGGAAGGGCTGACTGCAGAGGGTGGGGGCCCAAGTCCACCCTTGCTCTCCACGGGGGATGGCTCCTGGGACGGCTGGGCCTCTCGGCCCTAAGCCAGTGAGCACGCTGCCTCCTGCCCGGAGCTCAGCACCAGCACAGCACATGGGGCCCTCTTTCAGGCTCTACGTCCCGGTGACCCCCCACCCTGTTCCTGGGGTGGTGACTTCTCCCTGCAGCTACGAATGGGCTCCTGCCCCATCCCTGGGCTCTTCAGCTTCCCTACCCGTCGTGGGCACGTGTGTGCGTGTGCATGTACACGTGTACACCTTAAAGCCAACACGAAGTCAGCGACACACTGATGTGCCAGGTCTGACGGCTCACCATGGTGGAAGACACTGCAGGTCTGGCTCGCTCCTGATCGTGGGCAGTAACCACCAGGATTCCCCACACCTCTGCAGAGAAGCAGCCTCACTCCCCGAGCGTGGGGGCTCTGCCGGCTCCCAGGAGAAGCTGGCCGCACAAACGCTGGCTCCAAACCCTTGGGGAAGAGCTGGGCCAGCCCGCGCAGGTCCGAGGGCACTTCACACTCAGGAGGGTCAGTTGTTCTTCCATCCACAATGCCAGCCAGACCCCCTCAGAGGACAGTTCACGTTCTCGCAACAGACACAGCAGGTAAGGCAGGTGTCAGCGCCATGGGAAATCGCTCTGGTCAGTGGGGGTTTGCGCCTAGAAGCTGGTCCCAAAGAACAGAGGGCCAGCTGTGAGGTCGCAGGGCCACCACCCGCCGCAGCTGCCAGCCAGGTGTGATGCAGGCAGGATCTCCAGGGCGGCCGACCTGTGACAGATGCCCAGTCCTGGGTGCCGAGGGTCTTGGGTCAGGGAGTGAGCCTTCTCTGCCCCCACCGCTGAGGCCTGGCAGTCAGATTCCTAAGGGACGTGGAGGGCAGCACAGAGCTGTGCTCAACGGGCCTCAGCCTCCTGGCATCCTGGGCTTTCTGCCCAAGTGTTTATCTTCAAATCCACCAATGAAGCCTGTCCCAGTAACAGCGACACCGGGAGCCACAAGTTACGACAAACGCTTGCTGGCAGCTTCCCTGGGACAGGCAGTGCTGTAAGCACTCTCCTGTCTACACCAACTCAGTGCCCGCAACCCCACAAGGTCAGTAACCGAGGCAGACGGCGACCAGGGGCTCATCAAATCTGGACGCAGCCAGGCAGGCGACCAGAGCCCCGCCTGTAACCAGAGACACGACGCTGGTGCTGGCAGTGCGTCCCAGCTCTGAGGACACGCAGGCAACACTATTACTGTCGTCTCTGTTACCGCCATAAGGGCCACTGCGCACCATGCTCCCTTGTCTACACCATCCTTCCACTAGAGGACAGGAAACGTGCTTCTAACGTTACCTGTATGACCACAAAGGACTCAAAGTATTTCTACAACTTGTAGAAAGGTCTCTGGTCAGTTCCGGCTTCTACTTCCCTCAGGTGGCCCAGGACCATGGCGGGTCAGACTTCTGTTCCCTCCTTGAGGGGTGGGGGCTAGCTGGCACCTTCTTCTGCACATGAGCATCCCCTCGGGAGAACGTGTCACAGGCCCAGGGGCCAGGGATTCCTCTGCAGACAGGCTGCAAACCACACCAGGCACCTCTGGTCAAAACTGGCCAAGAGCCACACACAGAGACTCCCCGTTTGTTCCTGCAGAGCCCGGCTCAACCACCCAGCTTCCTGCTATCCTTGTTCTTCAGAGTAAGTTCAGCTTCAGTTTATTTCTTAAAATACAACAAAGCCAACACAGGGACAGTGAGGTCCGTGGCTGTCAGGGGCTTGGGGTACGGAAGGATGAACTGGTGGAGCACAGCGGATCTTTAGGGCAGTGAAGCTACCCTGTGTGACAACGGAATGGTGGACAGACATCAGGCACTTGTCAAAACCCAGAGAATGCACCACACAGAGTGATGCAACTAATGTAACTGCGGACCTGAGGCAGTAACAATGTGTCAGTGTTTCCCAAACTTCAAATGATCAATTGTAGCCAACGCAGCACACTCATTCAGGATGCTAATAGGGGTACTGTGTGAGGGGGCAAGGCGGTAGATGGGAACTCTGTACTTTCTGCGCAATTTTTCAGTAAACCTAAAAGTTTTCTAGAACAACATCCTGGAAACCAAAAAGAAATTTAAATACTACTAAACGCTAAATTTTTGTTGAAAGAATGAAAGCCAGAGCAGGAAGCCTCCTCATCATTACAAACGTGCCGCACACCTTTATAACATCAAGATGTGCCCCCAGGAACTCACAATCTCTGATAGGAAAGGTCCCCAATGGTCAGAGAGAAGCAACACCATCAGCACTGCCTCCTCGCTTGCTTGTTGGCTTCACTGACCCTGATTTTGTCTGTGTGGTTGTTTCGAAGTTGCTCCCCCATTGTCCCCTGCCACGGCAATCAGAAACCAGGAACCACATGGAGAATTTCCAGCAGAGCGGGGCTTACGACAGACCCAGGTGCTTCCTAAGGCATCAGACCTGAGATAAGGAGCTGGGGGCCAGGCTGCAGGAAGGAGCCCAGGGCCCCAGGACCCATCTGCTCCAAACCATTCCACCCAGGCACTGGATTCCACCTCCACAGCCCTGCCCTGCCCTGCCCCACGACACCCTCAACATGGAACATGGCTTCCAGCCTCGGATGCCCAGGACACCTGAGAGTGGACACTGCACCTCTGCTGGGAGAACCCTTCCCACCGCCACCATCATGGGGCCTGCTCGTCCTCCCAGAATCTGTCTGTTCCTGCCTTTTTCATTTTCATGAGAATGTACAGGACAGCTGGCACAGAGAAGAAACGTCCCATTCCCAATGTCATGAGCGGACTGTGAAGCATGGGGCTACAGGACTGAAGAACGCAGCCTGAGGAACAGATGCTGCCCTGGGAATACACTGACAGCCCCAGAAATAAACAAAAAGGGTTTGTGAGGATGACAGAAGGGGGATTTTCCACGTGCAGGCTGCACTAGACAGCTTACATGTTATCTCACTCAGATAGTTACAATTCTACAAAAAACATTCCCATGGTTTTCATTGTCAAACAGGAAAACTGAATCTCAGAGGGATTGTCCTATGCACAATTCAGCCTCAAGCCTGTCGGACTGCGAATCCACAGGACTTTCACACCACCAAGGACGGCAAACCTGCTGCACACGACCCCTTCACTGTTAAGAGTCCTGGCAGCACCCCTCAGTCAGGGCACCCCTTCCCACTGAACCCGGAACAGGCCACAGGATACTTCCCAATCCAGCACTAACGCAGCCAAATGATCAGTCGACAAGCAAAACACAAGCTGTGCCACCCCGTCGTCAGACCACACAGCAGCGAAGGGGTCGAATTCAGAGATCATCACTTTATAGTGAGCCAATTCATGGTCACGTGAGCTCCTCCAGAAATGCCCTGGAGCTGGGGAACAGAAGTAGAAAACCAGACACTGGGAATGGACCACCTCACCAAGGTCAAAGGGGAGGGGGGACACCATTTAGGGACAGCGGAGGTGGAACAGGAAGAGTCGACAGACCGATGGGAAGGAGGGACTCAAAGAGACCCCGGAGGAGTGCCCACATCACTCCAGGAGAACCCGGCTGGCAGGAAAGGAGCCAGAAGAACACAAGCCCACGCAGGCAGAGGGGCTCCGGGTGCATGTTCCTCCTCGGCGGCCACACGACGCTGTGCGAACTGACCGACGCTGTGCGAACTGACGGGTCTCTGACCCGCCCAGGGAAGAACGACCCCGTGCATTTCCACCTGCCAGATAAGCTCCCCCAAGGACGCGGTGCGGTGAGAACCATGAGAAGCTCACCCGGAAGGTGACTGAAGGAGAAGTTTTCAACAGTTCACACGACTTACTTCAACCCGAGGGTCTCCAGGGTACAAGGCGCAGAGGTGAAGGGAAAGACCGCGCCCATTTACGTATAGACCAGAGCCGCCCTGTCGATACGCTGTGTGCGTATTTCGGGGTGAAACAGGACAGAAACGGGCGCCTTTTACATTCAGCAGGCTCGCAGGACTCGAGAGCCGCCGGGCGCCCACGACTTGGGAAGGGTGACTCAACCTCCCGGGTTCACGTTCACCTCCCGCCCGCCACCCGGGTCCCGTGGAGCGGCCCCGCTCACCTCCTTCTGGCGCCCCACAAACCGGATCCGCCTGTAGTCCTCGGCACCGTACGCCTGCAAGACAAGACCACGCGACGTCAGCCCGACGCCGGGGTCCCAGCCCCAGCCGGACGCGTCACACGGCGCGCTCTCCTCCCGTCTGGGGGACCCGCGCGCGCACCCCAGACCTCCGGGCCGGACCGTGAGGACGCGGCAGGTGCCTGAACGCAGCCGGGCCCAGATGGAGCGCGTCCCCCGCCCGCGGGGTTACCTGGCCGGTGTGCGTGACCTTCTCCCCGGTCGGCGAGGTCCGCACCCCGAAGCACCTGGCGCCCCCGGGCAGGCTCAGCGCCGCCCCTCCGCCCCTGCCCAGCAGCCGGAGGAAGGTGACCGTCGCCGCCATCTTGCGGGCTGACCCTTGACCCGG
Organism: Equus quagga; assembly: GCF_021613505.1. Lineage (NCBI taxonomy): Eukaryota > Metazoa > Chordata > Mammalia > Perissodactyla > Equidae > Equus > Equus quagga. The sequence continues at coordinate 119,858,162 of NC_060275.1, forward strand.
CGCGCTGAGCGCCCAGGCATGCGCACGTATTCCGCGGGGGCCCCGTGGCCGCGATTTATCTCGCGCTGCCGCAGTGCGCACGCGCGGTGCGGTCGGGCGAGCGCAGCCCGGGAGGTGCGGTGGCTGGCCAGGGCTCAGCTGGGAGAAGGCGGGAAGTTTGCGCTTCACCTTAGCGCTTAGCGGCTGCTCGGTGATTCGTACCAGGGGCAGGGCGGGGAAGGATGGAAAGCGAACATGTATTCTGTATATTCGATAGTCATGGGGGCTTAATATCGAGTGAGTGTTTTTATTGGGGAAGGGCCCTCGCTTGGAGAGGAAACTGGAAGTACATTCACGTTGCGCGATGCGCATTTCTGTGTGGCGGAGGGACAGCATGTTTGCTGATTTCTGCAGCAGAGCCGAATGAAGCTACCAGTGCAGCGCACTCGATGTCATCTCATCGCACATGCAGATCAGCCCCGAAGGCCCACTGCCCTACAACGCACCTGGGCAGGACCCGGCTCGCGGGTCCCGGCGCTTCCTTCTCTGCTCCTTGTGGCGTCCTCTAAACTGCCTGTGCACAGACCGGTCGGGAGGGTCAGCTCACACGGGGCCAGTCCCTGGATGGGCGGTGGGCGCGGGGGAAGGACTCAGAACTCAGACCTGGGTAGGGTCGCGCATCCCCAGGAGCTGAGGCCACCCACTGCCTGGAATCCAGGGAGGTGGAGGAGAAGACGGCGAGGTGATGAGAGGCGCGATGCACTGAAAACTCTCTTGAAGCGGAAAGGTGCCCACAGAGGGGTGCTCAGAGGCGGGCCTGGAGCTCCCCCGAGCAGGTGCAAGACCCAGCTGCGGTGGGGGCGGGCGCGCAGGTGCCACCGTCTGCAGCTCACCTTGGTGTGCACGGAAAGCAGATGGTGGGTTCGCGGACACAGTCCCGGAAAAGCGGGCTTAACGAGTTAATTGTGGAATCTGGGTGGTGGGCATATGGGTGTTCGCTGTAAACGTCTTCCAACTTTTCTCTCTGTTTGAAAATTTTCGTAATAGAATGCTGGAGGGAGAAAAAAAGATATTTAACTGCAACCAGTTAGGACCACTGCCTACTTCCACTTGTTTCCGAGCCTCGTCACATTTCTCCCAGGATGTCCATTAATGCAAGCATGTGGTTTTTCCAGAATTTGTTTGGACGCTGGTATTAGTACGTTTGTAAAAATGTCTAATTGGTTATGACTTCTTTTTCGTTCTAGGTATTTACTTTCGTTCCCATTTTTGCATTCTCCCTAGAAGGCCCCCCTAAACCTTAGACGCCTGGTGGCGGGGAGAGGGGGAGGTTCGGGACATGGGACGCGAGGGACTCTGCGTCCGGTACCGCAAGGCCGTCACGTGACAGTGCCGCCATCTTCCTTCCTGGCGGACGCTCCTGACGGCGTCAGCGTCCGTGCCCTACTGCGCAGGCGCGTAGCGAAGCGCGCTGCCCTCTGGCCAGGGTGCCTTCTTCCCAGGTGGGGATCTTCTGGGTCGCTAGGGTTTGGGGTCCGCGATGCGGCAGGGCGCGCGGGTTCAGGGCTACCCTGAAGATGCTGGCCGGGCCTGGGCTGCGGGAGGGCGCAGCCCAGGCTTCCTGGCCTCAGTTTCCCCGGGTGGGCCGGGTTGCAGGTCGCGGGCGAGGGTTGGTGGGCCCGGGGGCGGGTTCCCGGCCCGGCCTGCAGGACAGTCCATCTGGCTGCCGCCCCGACCTCGTGGGCGGTGGGCGGGCCGCGCAACCCTTGGGGCGGGATTGGCGGGATTCCCCGCGGCTCAGTCCACCCGGGTGGTGCTGGCTTGACGCCCCCGGCCGCCCGCGGTCCAAGGGGGCTCCCCGAGGGCCGTCCGTCGATGTCGGGCACTCCGGTGCTCGTGTCCTCTGCCCGAAAGGAGTCGGAGCTCCCGGAGGGCCGGGGTCTTGTGCGTCGGGCGTGCGCGGACCATGCGCCGAGGATGTGGACCCCTCCGCGGGGAGCCGGGCCGAGGCCGGTCTGAGCTGCTGCCTTCTCGGACCTCGCAGGGACAGCTCCGCTAACCCCGGCCCGCTTTGGTCATTTCGGAGGGAGGGACGTGGCTACGCTTAGGGCCCCAGCAGCCGGTCTGGGGCTGCACGGCCCGTGCCCGCCTGCACGAGGGCGCTTATTGCGGAGCGCCTGTCCCGTGCACCTGTTCTCCTGACACACGGGCTGAGCGCCGCGGCGGGGCCCCCGGGCTTGATGCCGCAGCTGGTAGGTGGGAGCCCCTGACCTCCAGCCTTGTGTTCCTCAGCCACAGTGAGGTGGGGAGAAGGAACTGGAAATAGTGCGCACCAGTGCAGGAGAAACCATAACAACTTTTTTCCTTTCCCGGGTAGATTCAGCCTCAGCATGGCGACGGTCTTCATCAAGAAGATGGTGGTCTCTGTCGCGCGCCCTCTCCTGCGTCTGAGTCCTTGCACAGGGGGTCCCCGCGCGCTCTCCACGCTCCTTTTGGGACCCCTTCGAGCTGCAGTTCCGGTCGAGGCGAAGCCCAGCCCGGCGGTGGCCTCGCTTCTGTCCAGTCGCCTCGCGCCGTGCCTGCCCCCTGCTCTGGGGTTCAAGACCAAGGGCGTCATTAAGAAGCGCTGCAAAGACTGTTACCGGGTGAAGAGGCGTGGGCGGTGGTTCATCTACTGCAAGACCAACCCGAGGCACAAGCAGAGACAGATGTAGCCCCCCTGGCTGTGCAGTAATGTGGGAAGTCTGTCATTTCCTTGGGAAATGGTTTTACCTTGCTGAGAAAAATAAAATGGAACGTTCTGTTGTCTAAGATGTGTCGAACTTCAGGTTTTGTTGACCGTGCCCAGGCCTCTCAGCTCTGTAGCAGTCCAGATCGAGTCAAGCCAGAGCCCCAAGTGGAAAACAAATCGTTTTTATCTTCTGTGCAAGCAGTATTTATGCTCCAGCTGGAGGACAAAAGTTAGGATGGAAGGGAAGCTCTTCTGTCTGGCACTTCACAGTGCGAGTTCTTTCGAAAGAACTGGATTCATCTGAAAGACCATCCTGTGGGCGGCTCTCAGCCCTGTGTCTGCGTTCATCCATCCTGCTTCCTTTATGTGGATTAGACTCGTAGTCTCAACATTCCTGTGTTGAGGATAAGCACAAAAGGCCTTATAGGAATCTTTAAATCAAGGAAAATTTGTTTACATGTAAAGGCATTTTGGCTATCAGTTAAATATGTTGTGTCATCCTTGGTCTGCAGCATGTGTGCAGGTGCATGTGCACATGTGTTCATGTATGAGTGTGATGTGTGCACGTGCACCCACCTGAGGGTGTGTACTGAGCAGAGCAGCTGTGGTGACCCTCTGCAGACCCGCCTGGAGACAGCGGCCCATGGTGTTCTGTGTCTCCTGTCACAGGGTTGAACGCCATGCAATGCCCAGGTGATCCTCCCGCCAAGACCATGTTCTGACACCTGAGTGCCCGTTGGGGCTGGGCCCTGCAGTGCAGAGCGAGGAGCGTGGAGCCTGCCCTGGCCGCCTTCCTGTCCAGGCGTTTCTGGAGCAGGTTAAACCAGGAGGGCCGGTGGAGGGTGGTGAGAGCCGGTGAGCGGGAGGCACAGGGGCTGGTGCAGGCCCAGCAGAGGGACCCAGCCACTTCAGGCCGGGCTGCTCGCTGGGGAGGTGGCAGTGAGACTGAGTCCTGAAGGACCAGGGAGGGTGAGGTGCAGGGACGGCCACAGCAAGTGGGGCCCAAGCGGCACTCGGCACCAGGAGGACTGGGCAACTGCCCAGCACACAGGGCAGCTCCGTGTGCTGTGCTCAGGCACCATGGGCACTGACACGCACACCCAGTCCTGGCCTCGGGGATCTGACCACGACCTGCACAGACACACCCCAAGCACACGGTAGCAGCCCGGGGCCGACTAAGAAGGAGAAAGCCGGAGACGCCCCTTCCTGGAGCACTCTGTCCCGGGGAATCTGCTCCAGCTGGAGACCCTTCTGCCCCTTCATTGCTCAAGGGCTCCCAGGCTGCCCTGCCCTGCTATTGGGGCACTGCCCGGCCTCATGGAGACCACAGCACGGGGTAGGTTTGCAACAAAATATGTTGTATTCGAATTGAACTGTGTGAATGGGATCCAGATGTCCTGAGGCTGATAACTTTGTACCTAGGCTTCCATCCCAGAACAACTGTGAAATAGCTCTGTGCCTTTAGGAGAAGCTCTCTCCCTCAGCCCTGCAGACATTCGAGGCCCCATTCTCTGTGGGGGGCCGTCCTGGGCACTGTGGGCTGTTGAGCAGCATCCCTGGCCCCCACCCACTTGATGCCAGGAGCACCCCCACCCCTGGTTGTGACAACCACAACTGTCTCCAGGAATTGCCAAATGCCCCCTGGGGGTCCCATCCCCCAGGTGAAAACCACCGTATTAGGGAGATCCCTCACCTCCTCTGGCCTGGGGTTTTCCCAGCTAGGACATGGGACTAGCGTTGCCTGTGTTAATGTCACAAGGCAGCAAGGACTGGGATGTGGGTGGTCCATTTGGGAGGTGATCACGGGCCCAGATGGAGGAGCAGGGAAGCTGGGACAGAGGAGAGGGGTGAGGTGTGCAGAGGAGAGGGCATCTCGGGGCACCAGCCTCCATGGGGCCATGTCCTCTGAGCAGCCACTGAAACGGGCCCTGCCTGTCCCACCAGGGGAGGGGAAGTTGAGCCATTTATCCACAGATTCCCATTGTTCACAGTCGAGGATGCCCCTGTCAGGGGCAACATCCCTGACACATCCAAGCTGCCCCAAGCAGGCCTAAGCAAGCCCCCGGGGCCCGGAGAAAGCCCTGTGTAGACAGCAGGAGCACATAGGGGCTTGAGGGGCAAGCTCGCCCCACTCAGGAGCTGTCCTCTGCAGCTGCCGACCAGGAGGTGGGTGAGGGTGCGGCCCACACCACCTGCTGCACATCCTCCCTCTCCGGATACAGTCAGCAGTGGATAGGAAACACTTGGAGCAGTGAGAAGTGCTGTTCCAGCATCCGTTATTGTGACTATCCCTCCAGGGGCGTGGCCTGCAGTCAGTTGGGGGCAGCAGCGTGAGTAGAAGGACAGTAGTGACCACATGTGGACATCAGAACTCACAGGCATTTCTCGGCCCATCTGTACAAACATCTCCACAGGAGGCGGGAGTGGGAATGGGGCTTCTGCTAGGTGACGGGTGTCACGTGTGCACACAGAGGCGCGTCTTTTTGTGAGAAAGCACGGGTTTGTGTGCACATCACATCTGGCTTGGTGGACTCTGTGTCAGGTCTGACGTGAGGGGCGTCATCAGACTTTATGGGGCGACTCCAACCCCCCGAGAGGCAGGGTGGATATCACAGCTCTCACGGCAGTTCCGGCTCTCCTTCCGGGGAACCTGTGGGGGGTCACACTTGCCGGCCCCCTTGAAGTGGGACACGGCTTTAGGACTTGCTTTACCCTACAGAATGTGAGCAGAAATGACACGTTGTTTTTCAGCAGAGTTAAGATTTGGGGCATGCCTCACTTCGTCCTTCTCCTTCCACACTCGTGGCAGGAGCGTCTTGAGGAGGAGGTGTCAGGAGACCCAACAGGCTGCAGTGCTGCACGGCCTCCGTTTCCCTGTGGGGGACAGTTTCCCTGGCAGCGCCCAGACCCACCGTGGACCGCGTGTGAACAGGAGTCCCCTCCCTGGTGTCTGGACACAGGGCTCAGCAGTGTGGTCACAGCAGCATGGCTGGCCGGTGCTGACTGAGGCAAGAGGAGCCGTGGACAAAGCAGGGAGGCCCCACGCCGGGTCTGGGTCCTGGCTCTGCTCATTCCTTGGAGTTGGCCTCGAACCAGCAACTTTCCTGAAGCCTCATGTTTGCAGGGGGCTAATAATACCCCCATCCCTGCCAGTTCTGAGAGCCCCGAGGCCGTGTGAGGCAGCCCTGCTCGCTCCATCCTGCTTTGCCCTCAACGTCTGACTGCCATGGAGCCTGGCGCACAGAGGCGCTCAGCAAGTGATGTGGAGCCAATGGTGATGCCCCCTGTGAACAGGCAGCCCCTTGCCCTCTGCTCCTGTTCAGGACCCGCTCATCCTGCAAGGCCACGCCCACGACTTTGTTCTGAAGAGCTGGCTGACTGGTCCCATCCCAGGAAACCGATGCCTCCAGTACGGGTCAAGAAGCTTGACGCTGGACCTGTCTAGGTCTGTTGGGGTTTCACACATGTACGCACATGCACACACACACACACACTTACACTACACACACACCCCTCACTTCTTTTTGATTATTTTCTCCTTGTCAGGTAAGTGTATGTTCCTTGCCCTGAGCATCTGGCTCTGCCCGGGGCACACAGCGCTGTGTCACAGATCCACATGAGCGACTCTGTGGGGATGTTCGAGGGACAGGAGTGGTGGGTGTACTGAAGCGACGAGCCCACAGAGCCTGCGATTGCAGCTGATGAGCTGGAGTCCTAGCAGGGCACTGATGAGTGCCAGCCATCCCTCTCCCCTGAGACTGTCAGTCTGCACTTGGTCTCAGGGCACAGCGAGTGTGCTGATCAAACCCTCTTATGGCTCATCCACTTCCCCAAACGGGGATGGACCAGCATTTACAGCCCAGGGTTCCAGCATCACAGAGAAATGTGTTTAGGTCAGGGGGCAGCAAACCACGGTCCAGAGGCCAAACCCAGGCCCCCACCATGTTTGTAAATAAAGTTTTATTGGAAAACAGCCATGCTCGTTCATTTGTGTTGTAGATACCACCACAACAGCCATCGTAGTAGTGGGGTAATTGCACCAAAGACTGAATGGCCTGGAAAACGTAAAATATTTACTACTTGGACTATAGTTGTAGAAAAAGGTGTGCTGCCCCCTTCTTTAGACCATTAACTAGGTTCCTTATCTTATCCTGGGATTTGACTTCACGTTGACCATAACCTACCAGAAACAGATCCTGGTTTCTCTGCTGTCCATACAGTGAGAGGGAGCTTTGTGTTTGTATACATTAGCTTGAAACAATAGACATTGAGATAAAAAGTACTATTTATAACAGCACGAAAATCATGACAGATTTAGATAGCAATTTAACAAAATTTATGCACATTCTGTATACTTAAAATTCCAAAACACTGTTGAAAGAATTTTGCTACCATCTAAATAAATGTTGAGATATACCATGTTTACTGATGAGAAGACTTAGTGTTATTGTCAATTTCTCTCCAAATTCGTCTACAGACTCAATGCAATGCCAATAAAAATCCCGAGAGGAATTTTGGTACAAAATGCCATGGTTATTCCAAACTTTATATGGAAAGGCAAAGAAAGTAAAATGGCCAGAACAATTTGGAAAACGAAGGAAAATGTTGGAGGACTTGCTGTCCGTGATTTCCAGGCTTGCTGTAAAACCACGGCAGTCACAGCACTGCAGCTCTGGGGCAGCACGCACAGCATACATGGATCAATAGGAGAGAGTAGGGAGTTCAGAAATAGACCCGCACCGACAGGGTTACAGAATTTTGAAGGGTTAAAGGCAAATCAATGAGGAAAGGATGGGTTTTTCCACACACGATGCTAGAAAATTGGATTTCCATATACACAAAACAAACTTCAACCCATGCCTCTTACCATGCACAAAGATTAACTAAAGATGGATCGCAGACCTAAGTGTAAAACCTAATACTACAAAAACTTCTCAAGAAAACATAGGCTGAAATGCTTGTGGATTTGAGTTATGCAAAGATGTATTAGATACAACACCAAAGGCATGATCCATAAAAGAAAACATCGATGAGTTAGATTTCATCAAAGTTAACATCTTGCGCTCTTCAAAAGACACTGCTAAATAAATGAAAAGACAAGCTGAAAACTAGAAGAAAATATTTGCAAAATGCCTTTGACAAAGGAATGGATCTAGAATATATAAAGAAATCTCAAAACTCAATAATAAGAAAACAAACAACCCAATTAAAAACGGGCAGGGGCCAGCCCGGTGGCGCAGCAGTGAAGTTCACACGTTCCACTTTGGCAGCCTGGGGTTCACCAGTTCAGATCCTGGGTGTGGACATGGCACCACTTATCAAGCCATGCTGTGGTAGGAGTCCCACATAGAAAGCAGAGGAGGATGGGCACGGATGTTAGCTCAGGGCCAGTCTTCCTCAGCAAAAAGAGGAGGATTGGCAGCAGATGTTAGCTCAGGGCTAACCTTCCTCAAAAAAAATAAAATAAAATAAAAATGGGCAAAAAACTTGAAGAGATAGTTCACAAAAGAAAACATACTGAGGAAAACAAGCACATAAAAAAGATTCTCCACCCTAGATTTTAGTGAAAAACAAACTAAAACTACAATGAGACAGCACCACATACCTGTTATAATGGTTAAAAAATGCACAAAATCAGGTTCTGGTGAGAGTGTGTAGCAATTGTAATTCTCAGTGAAAAATAATACAGTCATGTTGGAAAGAGTTTGGCCATTTCTCATAAGTTAGATATTCAATTGCTTAGCAATCATAAGAACAATGACAACTTATGTTCATAGCAAAACCTTTATGTAATGCTTATAGTGGCTTTATTTATAACTGAAGCAAAAAGAACCCCAACAAACTGGAAACAACCCACATGTCCTTCGACTGGTGAATGGGCAAACCAGCTGTGGTGCCTTCTGACAGTGGAATACTTGGCAGTAAAAAGAAAAGAACTAGCGATACAAGTAAAAACATGGATGAACCTCAAATCCACTACACTGACTGACAGAAACCTGGATTCAAAATGCTGCCTAGTTTCTGATTCCAATTATATGACATTATGGAAAAGGCAGAATTGTAGGGACAGACAATAGGTCTGTCGCCATGAGCGGGGCCTGCGGAGAAGGGACTGACTGCAGGGGACACGAGGGACCGCTGTGGGAGGTGGGGTTCCTCTCCCTTTGACTGTGGGAGGGGTTTCACGATTATAAAACTCATACAACCGTACACTAAAAGGGAGAGTTTTACTTTAGGCTGATTATAACACAATAAAGCTCACAAGAAAATACCCAAATAGAATTTCTAGACCAAACGGAGCGCAAATAAATAAGATAAAAAGAAAAAAGAACCAAAAAAACCGAAACCCAGTCAGGGAGTTGTGGGACAACATCTAGCATTCCAGCGCCAGAGCATTGTCTGACGCTCCAGAAGGTGAGAGGATGGCACAGAAAGACCGGGCAGGGTTCCGCTGTGCACAGGGCCACTAGGGGCTGGATCCATTCAACAGCACCACCAACAACAAGCCTGAACGGCGTTGCAGTCCAAGGGGAGAGTGGGGCAGAAAAAAGTAGTCGAAGAAATAATGGCCAAAATGTTTCCAGACTTGATGAAAACAGTAAATCCACAAATCCAAGAAGCTTAACAAACCCCAATCAGGAGAAAAATAAAGGAAACCACGTCATAGTACAGCATTATCAAACTGCTAAAAATCAGACACAGAGAAAACCTCTTAGATTCAGGCAGAGAAAAAAAGACCCATTCCTGGTAAAGGGACAAATTAAGAATATGAGCACACGTCTCACAGAGACCACGCAGGCCGGGAGATAAGAAAATCTCTCTAAAGTGCTGGGGAGAGCTGTCCGTCTAGAAATCTGTATCCAGTGAAGATATCTTTCAAAAGTGAAGCTGAAAGACACAACCTTTTTCTTCTGTTTTTATTTACCAAGTTTTTTTATTAAGTCTACTTCTTTTGGTGAGGAAGATTGGCCCTGAGCTAACATCATTGCCAAGTGTCCTCTTTTTTTTTTCCTCCCCAAAAACCCTGCACATAGTTGTGTATCCCAGTCGTAGGACATTCTAGTTCTTCTGTGTGGGATGCTCCTCCGCATGGCCTGACCAGTGGTGTGTAGGTCCTCGCCCAGGATCCGAACCGGCAAACCCCAGGTTCCCAAAGGGGAGCACTCGAACTTAACCACTCGGCCACCAGGCTGGCCCAGAGAAAATCTTTTCTGATCCACAAAAGGTAGGAGAATTCAGACAGAAACACAGATTTATACAGAAAGGTGAAGAGAGCCAGAAATAGTAAACTTTTGGGTGAACATAAAAGACATTTTTGCCTTATTTAAAAATCCCTCTGAGAGAATAATTTAAAGAAAAAACAATAGCAAAGTATTGTGGTGTTTATGACATACGTAGGACTGACGGGTGTGAGCACACTAGCACAAAGGATGGGCGTACACTCTCGTAAGATTCTTACACTCTACATGAAGTGGTAAATCGTGTATGAAGGTGGTCTCTGATGTTACAGCTGTGTACTGTAAACACTAGATCAACCGCTGGAAAATGAAACAAAAAGTTATGCAATAGGCCAATAATGGAGAAAAATACGGAATATTAAAATCTCCAATTAATGTAAAATAAGGAAACCAAAAGAGAAAAAGGGAGCAATGTCTTGATGTGATAAATAGAAAATAAAGGACAAGATGTTAAGTTTGAATTCAACCTTATCAATAATCATAATACATGATCTAAGCACCCCAATCAAGCAGCAGAGAGTGTCAGATTGTGTAAAAGAATAGACCTAAGGATACGCTGTTTGTCAGAAATCCATTTTGGGGGGGCCTGGCCCCGTGACAGAGTGGTTAGGTTCTCACGCTCTGCTTCAGCAGCCTAGGGTTTCTCTGGTTCGGATCCTGGGCGCAGACATGGCACCGCTCGTCGGGCCACGCTGAGGTGGCATCCCACACGCCACAACTAGGTGGACCTAGAGCTGGAATATACAACTATGCACTGCGGGGCTTTAGGGAGAAGAAGAAAAAAAACGATTGGCAACGGATGTCAGCTCAGGGCCAATCTTTAAAAAAAGAGGAATCCATTTTTAATGTAAGTCACAGATAAGCTAAAGGATAGGAGAACATGTATCATGCAGACAACAATCAAAAGAAGGTGGAGTGGTTATGCTAACGTTGGCCAGAGTGGGCTTTTGATCACCAACTATTACCAAGTATAGTGATAGAGGGGTTAGTTAATCAAGAACAGATAACCATCCTAGATATCAATGCAACTAATAACAGAACTTCAAAGTATGTAAAGCAAATATTTATAGAACTGCAAGGAGAAATAGACAAATCCAAAATTGTGGTTAAAGTTATCTGTACTCCTCTCTCAATAACTGATAGAACAAGTAGACAGGAAAGTATTAAGTGTGCAGAAGATTTGAACAACGCCATCCGCCAACTTAATCTAACTGACATTTATAGAACACTCCCCCTAATGTCAGCAGAACAAGCATTTTTTTAGGTTCACGTGGAACATGCACCAAAATTGACCATATTCTGGGCCATAAGACAAGTCTCCAAAAATTTTGAAGGATTGAAGTCGTAAAATATATGTTCTGACCACAAAGGTACTAAACTAGGATTTAATAACAATAAGATAACTGGAAAATCATGCAAATAATTGGAAATTAAGCAGCACAATTCCAACTAACCCATGGATCGAAGAAGAGCTCTCAGGGTGAGGCAGAAAATACGTTCCACGGGATGAGAATGAGCTACAGCATAGTGACGTGTGGAAAGCAGTTAAAGCTGTACTTACAGGGAAGTTTACAGCATAAATGCTTGTATCAGAGCAGGAGAAAGGACTCCAAACAATGGTCTAATCTTCTACCTGAAGAAACTAGAAAAAAAGAGAGCAAATGAAATCCAAAGTAAGCAAAAGGAAGGAAATAATGAAAAAGAATTCGAAGAGATAAAAAACAGAATAACAATAGGAAAAATGAGAGAACTCGAAGGCTGATTCTTCAAAAGGTGCAATAAGATAGATGGATCTCTAGCTTGTCTGATCAAGAAAAAGGGCGGGAGACACAACTTATCAGTATCAGAAATCTTCGTGCTGGTGGTTCACAACTGCACACATCTGCTGAAACTCACCAAACTAATAAATTTTATGCTTTGTTTACATCTCAATAAAACTGATAGAAACAATACAATGGTTTCCGCTCTCCATCCTGAGCCCAAAGCCCCAAATCCGAGTCCCTGAGTTGGAGTCCAGCATCTGTGGTTTGAAAACTCTGTCAGGAAGGAGAGTTCGGGGTGCATCCTGGTGAGAACCATTGGCCTGGATGCATGATTCGCTGCCCCTAGAAAAATGACCATTCTAAGGCCAGCGCCAACGGTTCCGAGGGCAGCAGGGGGAGGTACGGTCTGGAAGTGTTAGCCTGGAGCAGATGCGGCGCTTCTGCTTGCAGCACACGGTGCTCCATGCCACACGCCCGCGCGGGCTCATCCGTGCTGCCCAGTTCCATGCACCTTATCCTTGTCCATCTCACGTGTGGACAGTGAAGTGCACACAATCCCTTTTACTTCCTTAGGGGTTTGTCTGAAGTCCCGGAAGGCCAGAGTGTGGGGTTAATACCCAAACCTCCCTGTCGGTGAAGTACGTCTTTGCCCATCAGATTTGCAAAGTTAAAAAGAGAATGTTACCGGGATGGAAAGCTGGTGGGGTGTAGGCGTTCCCATCTGTGGGAGGTGGTACCTCTACAGAGACCAAACAAGCAACTGTCTACGTGTGAAATATGCGTTCTTCCCGACCCGCGTCTGGACGTCACCTCGGTGAAACACTGATGCACCAGGTGGAATCTACAAGGCTGTGCTTAGAAGCGGTGCTTGTCATGACAGAAACTGGAAGCCACTTGGCTGTCCAACAGCCAGCAGATGGTTCAGTCAACTATCCCCCAGGCCCGGGGCCGGGCAGCAGCCTTGGACAAACGCCACGGAGCGCGAGCCGAGACCTAGTTCTGGATATTAAATATACATAATACATAAATATACATAACAAATAAATATGCATAATACATGTATAATAGAAAGTTGTACAACAGAGTGCAAAGCCTGTTTCCATTTATGTAAAAATTAAGCTCTTACAAATCTAAACACATGTTTTTCCAAGAAAAAATATTTAAGTAACAGTGTAAGAAAAGTTCTGGGGCAACATACGCCAAAAGAGCAATTACTTGTCTTTGCAGAGGGTGAATGGGAAGGAACTGAAAGGCGCACTTTTTTGGTGTAGTTTTACTTGTTTTGGGGGAGTTAGGTTCACGTCTTACTTTTGTAATTGGTACCTAGGAGAAAAATGTAAAAATTCGTGAACAATGTGCTTATTGAAAAGAATGTGAGCGACGTAAAGACTGTACAGGGAGATGGCCTGCGCCCGGCCCTCCTGGCCCTTCCCCTAGGGCCCACTGCTCGCCCTGCCCCGCGACAGCCCACACGCAGACTATCCAGGGTCTGAGCTTGTTCCGGGGCCTTGGAGAAGAGGAACAGACAACTGGCCCTGCTCTCCAGCACCGGGCTGCGTGCTCCCTTCTCCGGGCCCTGCTGCCAAGACGCTCCCACCTTCCGTGTTCGACCTGAACGAGGCGAGCCCGCTGCTCTGCCGCGAAGCCTCTGGCCTCCACTCTGAAGGGCTGCAGTTGCCTTTCCCGCATCTTCCCGACTGTTTCCCCTCTCCTTTATCCTTTTGGGGGCTTCAGGGTCACCAGATCATGAGCCACAGAATCCACCAAATATTTGAACCCAGTATAACCCATTTTAAGCATCTTTTTTATTGGGGTGTAATGGACGTACAACATTATGTTAGTTTCAGGTGTACAGTATGATTCGATACTTGCATATATTGCAGAATGATCACCACAGTGGGTCTAGTTAGCATTCATCACCATACGTAGTCACAGAATTGTTTTTTCCTGTGGTGAGAACTTTATTTATTCTTTTAACAACTTTCCAGTATGCAATACAGTACTGTTAACTATAGCCACCATGCTGCTCATTACATCCCCAGGACTCATTTATTTTATAACTGGAAGTTTGTACTTTTTGACCCCCTTCACCCCTTTCACCCACCCCCAACACCCGTTTCTGGAAACCACCAAGCTCTTCTCCATATCTACGAGTTTGAGGTTTTGTTTGGTTTTTCAAGATTCCACATATAAGTGAAATCATACAATATTTGTATTTCTCTGTCTGACTTATCACTTAGCAAAATGTCCTTGAGGTCCATCCGTGTTGTTGCAAATGGAAAGGTTTCCTGCTTTTTCGTGGCTGAGTAGTATTCCATTGTGTACATATAACACATCTTCATCCATCTGTCGGTCAGCGAGCACGCAGGCTGTTTCCACGCCTTGGCTGTTGTGAGTAGTGCCACGATGAATAGGAGAGTGCAGACATCTTCTTAAGATCGTGTTTCCATTTTCTTCACATAAATACTCAGCAGTGGAATAGCTGGATCTTATAGTAGTTCTGTGCTAATTTCTTGAGACCCTGTCCGCTGTTTTCCCATACTGCATTTCTTTAATCTTCAAACATGAAGTGGAGAAGACAAATGCATTCTACTTCTGCTTCATTCTCACTTTGGTGTGTTTTTTTTGAGCTTCCGTGTCATCAGCTTCCCCAGACGAACGTCTCTTGCTTGTCTCAGCCAGAGGTGGGCCAGCCCCATCACTGCCTGTTCTCGTCAGTAGGTTTTATTGGGACCCAGCCGGCTCATTCATTCAAGCATCGTCTGTGGACGCTTCCACGCTGCAGAGTTGAGCAACTGCATGAAAGAACCTAAAATGTCTGCTCTCTGGCCCTTTACAGAAAACGTTGGCTGACCCTATTCTAGAACATTCTCCACAGCGAGTGCAGTCTCTGACCGTCAGAGCCCACATGTGTGAGGGTTCAGGATGGTCAGTCAGTTTAATAAGCAGTGTGCGAAGGGGATTTCAGGCACCTGGGATTATCATTTGGGCTCTGAAGACCTTCAAGTGACACTTACTTGTTTCTAAAAAGTCAGAAAGTGTAAATAAACTAAAAGAAGATTTAAGGAAACTGTCATGACCTCCCCCACCTCCCCCCAGGATTTGCTTTCCTCTAAACCCCGCTGAACACGTGTGTATTTTTACACCACAGCACACCGGGTGTGCTGTCTGGAAACACCCCAGTTGTCTGGACATTAGCCCCCCATAGGGCTGAGCCTTCCTTCCTGTGGTCACCGAGGCAGTTTTGACTTCTTCTTATCGCAAAATTTAAATCTTGAAACGATGTGCCCTCCCTAAATTTAGACTTGTAAACCTTAAGAACTCATTGAACCAGATTTCTCACGGTGATAAAAGTATTTATTCCTTGGGAAGAAGGTGAAAGAGACACCGGTATTATGTTGAAAAAAAAGAAAAACCCTTCCTCTAACCCAGCGTCTCTCTGTGGCTGTCATGCGTCTGCGTGGCCGGGTGGGCAACAGACTGAATAACATGTAATTACTGTGCGTTGTGTGCCAATGGGCTTTAGAAAAACTCTTCTTCACTCCAAATGGGTACAAATTTAAAAGTAAAGTAAGGAAGAAATTAACTTATTTCATCAATTGTATTTCAAGTATGCTCTGTACTAGAGGCTGAAATGATTTGGAAAAACAAAAAGTGGTGTGTTGGTTTCCTGTGACGGCCGTAACAAATGACCAGACTTAGTAGCTTAAAGCACCAGCAACTGACTCTTACACCCTGATCCAGGATATCTCATCTCAAGACCCTTAACTTAATTACATCTGCAAAGACCTTGTTTCCAAATAACACATCCTGAGGTTTAGGGGAGACAGAAATTGGGGGGAGATGCTATTCAATTCATTAGAAGTGGTACCGAAGATTTTCAGAAATAATTTTAATTAAATTATTAATAGATAATGTATTCACATTATTCACAATGCCAAAGAAACTTGAGGATGCAGCATGTTTCTCTTGAACCCCAGACCCGAGTTCTCTCCCCAGAAGGAAGCAGGATTGTCAATCAGTGCCTGTAGTATCCTTTCAGTCACGTCCTGTGAGGCCCCTAGCCCATCCCTGTGACTCCCATTTTTGCCCCGCTGTGCACACCTGTCCTAAACCCGAGGACACATGTGGACAGTCGCTCATCCCAGCAACCCCGGGGCATCCTCATTCTTCTTTCTCTGATGGCTCCAACAAGTCGGTACAGGATATTGCAAGCACTGTTTTTGGTTTACAGCATTTTTCTGCATCCATATGAATTTTTTATTTTCTCTTCCCTTTTTGGATTTATGAAGCATCTTGTCCTATTTTGTAATTAGCGGTTCTGATTCCCAATTAGAGGTAGCTATTTTTTTCTCCACGTTCCTCCTTGTCATTTTTCTATTTAAGAAGCATGGAAAAAATGAGAAATTTACAGAACAAAGAGCTGTTTTGCATTGCATGAGGATTGACTTTGGCCGTGTCAATATTCAGAAAGAGAGCTGTCAGGAAGCGGCCCCTGCAAGCCTGGGGATCCAGCAGAGCGGCTCCCACCGTGCGGTTCAGACAGAGTCCTCTCCGGCCGCCGCCATGAAAGATTCATTGTCTTTCCCTCAGAAAGCGATGTGTGTTTTCCCTTCCATAGTGACGCCATTATACCAAACATAAGATGAATTACTGTACAGAAATCCTAGCTGTTCACCCGCCGTCTTTCAGGAGGTCCAGAGTGTGGCTGTCTCCTGAGATTCTGTCTAGAGGTATATTGTTCTTTTGGTGGTTAATAACATGCAATCACCTATTCGAAAATGAAGCCCTGGCTGTTCACTTATAACTTTTATCGGTTTAATTACCTAACATGTTGTCTGAGATAGAATAACGGAGTCTTCTCTGGTAAGTGGATCAAACTTTGTGATTATTTATTTATCCATTCACCTAAATATTTATTAAGCTTTTCTTTTGCATCATGGACTCTGCTAAACACAAGCTATGTATATGGATTCATGGGTAGAAATAGTCCCTTCTGATCACCTGAAGATACACAAGCAGCAATATTTTGTGTCCACCGAGAGAGAGAGGGTGCTGAAAATAGCAGTGGTTTGAACAAAACATGCAGTATATTGTCCACTTACATGCAGGAAGGCCATCAAGAGGCACTCTGTGTTTGAGTCTCACAGTCTCTTTCTCTCCTCACCCTCACTAACAATTCCTGCTGCTTAGTTTCCATTCTCATAGCAACCTCATGGCACAAGACTGTGGCTGGAGCCCCAGCTATTACATCCAACATTCCAGGCAGTCAGACAGGGAAGGGCTGGAGGACAAACCAAACACCAGCTGCCCTCTCATCTTTTTAAACCGTTCTCCCAGTTTCACCCAATGATTTTACTTACCAGCCAGAAGCTGCCCCTATCTTTGAGGGAAGGAGGAGAAATACTGCCTTTCAGCTGTGTACGGGGCTGGACAGAGCTCTGAGGCTCTGGTGGAAGGAGAGGAAGGAAGCTGATGCCCAGCTCACAGTGGCTCAAAGAGCTCATGTCTGCTTCCAGAACCTTCCATGCATCCCCATCAAACTCCGTGGGCTGGGACCGTCTCTGTAAGGAAAGGCTTCACCCCATCCCCAAGAAAGTCCAGTAAAGCTTGCTTGTTTACGAAGACTTGCACATGACAGGGTTCTTGTCGTTATTTTGGTGCGATGTTCTTGTGCTTTTTACTAGAGGAGTTTTAGTCAGCTTTTCAGTTCTTGTTATTTCCAGAATTTGACTAGATTCTTTTTCACGATTTTGAAATGCAGATTTTGCTCTCTGCGTCAGTGTCCAGGGTAGTTGTTGACTGACTTCTGGGGGGTTGTTCAGGCTTTGCCGAAGTGGGCTTTTAAAAAAAAATGTTTCCAATCTGAGCTCTATCTCACCTCCGCGGAGAGCAGCCCCCGCTGTCACCCCGGACGCTGACGGCCCAGCCCCAGGCCGGGGCGTGGTGACAGACAAGGGAGCAAAGGGTCGAACATCACCCCATTTCTCCCAAGTCTCAGCTACAGGAAATATCTGACCTTTTTTTAAAAAAAAATGGTCTTTCTGAAGTTGCAGATTTGCACGGCTCCATAGCGCAGGGTCAGGTCTCTGGAAGGCTGACCCTGTCCCCCTCTCTCTCTCTCTGTCCCCATCCTTCCCTCCCGCCTTCAGTGCCTGACCCCGGCCTCGGGTCTTCTCTATCCACGTACTGAGGTCACTTCTTGTGGCCGTGGCTGTGCTGCCTTCCTCACCTCTCTGTTCGGTCCCTTGCTCAGACTAAGCAGAGGTAAGCTCCCCTGTGAGCCAGGGCAGGAACGGCCATGCCGTGGAGCTGTGAGGGGATTTAACACGACCCCACACCCTCAGCCCCAGATGAGCGCCTCTCCCCTCCGCGCGGCCAGAGCTGGCCTGGCTGCCTCAGTGGCAGTGGGATGCCCTCAGCGTGGGGGTCTTCCTGGTAGGGAGGTGGCTGAGGGTGGGAGACAGCCCTGGGAAACCCTGAGAGAGAGAACCACCTGGGGAGGCCGCAGAGGGAGCGTGGGAGGGTGCCGGCCAGGGTCTGGGGTCCGAGGCTGGGAGCCTGGGCTGGCGGCTGCCACGCCGGAAGGGCCGGTCCCTCGGTGTTTGGACGGATGGCGGGCAGGGCTCGGGCGACAGGCCAAGACTGGGCGAAGCAGAGGGTGGTCCCGAGAGTCCTACAGTGGCCCAGCGGGGAGACAGCGGGGGCTCTGCCCAGACTGGGCTGAGGAGGAGGGACAGGCCGGCAAGTCGGTACCGGCCTCCCGATCTGGGACGGGGCAAGGAGCACTGCAGGGTGAGCCGGGGGCTGCGGAGCCGTGACAGGGTGGCGGCCCACCCAGTTGGGCCAGGATGGAGGCGTGAGCAGCCACCTGCTCCGTCAGGCGCTCTGTGCGTCATCAACCCCACGTTTAGCAGGTCCTGTCAGCAGCGTTGTCCCTTACAAAGAGGCCTGGACTGGCCTCAGGTCAGCACCAAGAGCAGGGGCAGAGGTCTTGGAGACGTGGGGACAGCACATCTTGGCCAGGCCGGGCCCAGCAGCGCCTAAGGCTCTCGATGAGCGCAGAGAGCATCCTCACGCCCAGGCCGTGCTCGCAGGAGTGATGCTGGCCTGGTGAGCCACCGATGGTCAAACAAAAGAAACACCCACATCAGGACTCGGCCACAAACCCGGAAAAATACCATCTGTGCAGCCAGTGGGGCACTCGCTGTGAAAACGGGGATCCCAGGACAGCGCGTCAGAGACCTAGGGAGAGCTGTGGCAGACCGAAGCTCCACAGGCCTGCCCAGAGCCGCTTTCTCCTCCCATCGGGTGAGCACAGGACGCTTTCCCCACCCAGCTGGCAGTCACGAGACCCACATCCCAATCAGGTCCACCCAGCCACGCGTCCTGGCTCGCCCTGCAGATGCCTGTCATCCTTCACGTGGGGCGGGGCCTTGGGTCTCCCTTCCGCTTCACCCTCACCTTTGCCGTCCGTCCCCTCCTACCTGGCTGTGCCCCAGTCGCCTGGGCTACTTGCACCTCCAGGCTTCATTTGACGTCTCTGTGGCCGTTGCAGGAGAGAACGTCAGGAAGGAACTTCCGCACGGCCACACCCGGGGCACAACTGTCCTGATCTGCTGCTTGGCCAGGACACCAGCGGGCAGTCCTGCTCAGGCCGACACAGGCCAGCGGGTCACCCTGGGGATGCCTCAAGAGCAGCACACGCCCTCACTGTCCGTGGCCTCACTCTCCTCAGCCTGCCCAGCTGGAGCCTTTGACCGTCTGTCCACGGGGCCTGTGTCTTTTGAATTGGTGAGAGGTTTGTGGCATATTCTCAACATTAACCTTCATTTTTCTATAAATAAATTCTATTTCAGCTGTCAGAAACTAGACTCTGAGCCCATGGTGGCCGACGGCTGCTTCTGAGATCCAAGGACTGACGCTGCCTCCCCGGGTGGCTGGGAGGGGGCTTCATCTGGCCCCCCAGCCAACACGCAGCTGCCCCCCCACCTGGAGAAGTTGGTCGGGGGCTTCACCCACTTGAGCGGGGCTGCTGGGTGGCCCCTCACTCCCGAGGGCAACACCTCCACATCCTGCCCTCACTGCCCGCTTCCTGGCCCTATTCTGGGGACTGGAAATGCTTGGCTGCTCCTCCGAGCCATGGAGGCTGAGCCGCCCTGGGTCAGGTGGACGCTGCTCCTGCACCACGCACTCAGGGTGCCCGGTGATCTGCCCAGGCCCCACAGCTCAGCCAGCCAGCGTCCTGCCAGGAACGGCTTCGTCCTTCCACCTCACTCTGATCAGGGCCCCCCCTGCTTCCTTGAGGACCAGTGAAGATCCACAGACCCAGGAAGCCCGCCCGTCCCCATCACCCACCTCCTCCAGGTCATCCGGCGCTTTCTGGAAGCAGCTCCAGGCTTGGGCTCACACCGTCTTGCTCTGCCTGGCTTTGCCCGGCCGTGTTGCACAATTAGAGTTCATGCTCCCAGGGCATCACGCCATCTAACTCCGCTATGTCTGCCTCAGCGGCTCGCTGGGCAAGAGGGCATGGGGTCTTGCAGATGCTATTTGTGGTTTGAATGGGGACAGTCCCACCCCAGACCCCAATGGGGTGGGGGGCAGCTCTTCTAGCACAGGACTAGAGATCATTGAAGAATGAGCTCTGGGAAGCCAGGGAAGTGACAGGTGCTTCAGAGGCCTGTACAGACGCCTCCTTCAATTTTGCCCCAGGACCCTCT
This sequence comes from Equus quagga, assembly GCF_021613505.1. Taxonomy (NCBI): domain Eukaryota; kingdom Metazoa; phylum Chordata; class Mammalia; order Perissodactyla; family Equidae; genus Equus; species Equus quagga. The sequence goes on from NC_060275.1 coordinate 119,878,593, forward strand.
GCCTCCCCGAGTCCCAGCCTGTATGACAGCCTTGTTGTTAGTGTGATCCAGTCAATTCTGACTCCTAGCGACCTGATGTACAGCAGAGCAGAGCTCTGCTCCGTCTGTTTGCACCACCCTCTCACCTTCCAGTGCTGTATCAGACAATGCCATGCTGCCATTCACAGGGTTTTCATGGCCAACTTTGTCAGAAGTGGGTGGCCAGGTCCTTCTTCCTGGTCTGTCTAGGCTGGAAGCTCCACTGAATCCTGTCCACCATGGGCGACCCTGCTGGCATTTGAAATCCTGGTGGCAGAGCTCTCAGCATCACAGCAACTCGCAGCCACCACAGTATGACCACTGACACACAGGGAGTGTGGTTCCCAGACGGGGGCAGGAACTCAGGCCGTTGGCGTGAGAGAGGAGAGTCTTAACTGCTGGACCACCAGGGCTGGCTGTACCACAGCCTAGGAAGGTGGAAATCCACACCACAGATTTGCTGGAAGCATTCCTGCGGGGGACGTGCTGGTGACAAGACCCCCAGCTGACATTAAGTCTACTCAGGCCCCAGAGGGGCTAGTGTGACTCACAACAGAGCCCGCCGCCTGGAGCGACCTGGGATCAGACCAGGAAGCATCCGTGGCTCCCTCCCCCGTGGGGCCTGGCTGGCTTTTCCTTGGGCCAGTATCCAGCAGATCCATCTAACCCGGAAATCCTCTGAGCGGACTCAGCCTGGCGAGATGCCTGGGAGAATCGAGGAGCTGAGGCCCCGGCCTCACATGCGCCCACAGCGCCCGCCCATGTTAAAAGAGGCGCAGACACAGGTGCAACCTGCGGGCAGGCCCAGGACCGCCCCGAGGCAGAGCCGGGCCGCCTCGTCGTAGGAACGGAGCCCGCTCAGGGCCCCACATTAGCTAAGAAAGATGCTCCGAGCAGGAGTGGCCCGTCTCCCCCACGGCCGCAGAGAACTCCCGGGGATGCGTCCTCGTCCTCGGAGCGTCTGGTTTTAGGGGTGGCGCTGCCCCAGCTGACCTGTGGGACACATCAGCGTCAAGTGGCCCCAGGAACAGAGTGGGAGGACCGCCCCATGGAAGGTGGCACCACCAGGTCCGGGCGGGAAGGCGTCGTCTGCGGGAAATGCTGCCCCTGATTTCAGAGGAGCCCATCTCACGTGCTGTTTCTCTGACTCAGTTGCTCAGAAAGGACACACCATTGTTTCGAATTCCTGACCTCATCTCGTGCTTCCCTTTCTCCTCTCTGAGATCGCTCTGCACACTCAGGGACGGCCGAGTCGTGGCCTCAGACCCGCGGGGTTTGGGGGACCAGAGACAACACGGCCCTGCTCCCGGAGCGAGGGGTGAAGGGGTTAGGGCGTAGTCTTCATTTCTGGGGGGACTGTTAGCCATCCTAGCCCGAGGAGCACACATTTTGAGGGAAGTTCCCTGGAAATGGTGAAAGGCAGCCCACAGTGGATGTCGCTGTCGTTCTCACTGTTGTCTCAAGTGGCTGTTCATCGAGTCCCCAGTTTACCAGGCACGTCACTACGTTGTGGCCACTGAGCTGGTGAGGACACGGGAGTCTAGAGAAACCAGGTGGGAAGCCTCCTTCAGCTGCACTTTCTCACGTCCCAGCACCCCTCCACCGCCCGCCTGCATCGAGGAAGCTCCAGCCCCCGTGTCTCGGGGGTCGTGGCCCTGGCAAAGCCATTGGACCAGGGGAAGCTGTGTGCTCGACGCGGCCAACCAGAGCCACTTCCCCATGAACTGGGCCCTGGGCCAGGGAGAGCGCCAGCCCTCCCACTGGTCTGCGAGCTGTGAACTCAGGAGCCACAGTTCAGATGTGCAGTCACGAGACACAGAGGGCGGGAAGGCCCGTCTTCATACAGAGGGAAGTCGGGCGCAGAGGAGGCCGGAGGAAGCTCACTGCGTGGGGGAGAGGGCTTCCTGTCCCCTCGCAGAAAAACTGCGGGAGACCCACCATGGGGTATGACTGCAGGTGGGGGTGACCAGGAGGGCACTGTCCCCACCACGCTGGGGGCTGTCATCTCCGGCCTTGGGATGCAGGCCTTCTATCTGGGCAGGGGCTTTAGAGGACCTGAGAGGAGGACTAGGGGATGTCAGGGTGGGCTGTCAGCTCCCAGGGTCTTTACCAAGACTGATGCACAGCGAGCTTGAGCGTCTGGTGCCTGGCCATCGGGGAGGCTGCGTGGAAGGTGGACGTTCTGATCAAGACACTGAGCAAGCACCTCGGGTCACGGCAGCAGCCAGATCTTTGCTGCAACCCCTTCGTGGGCACAAAGTCTGTGGGTGACAACAGGAGTGAGGTCTCAGCAGCTGGGAAGAGGCGACCTGTGAGGTGTCCTCCACATGGAGGCACCAGTCAGTGGAGCTTTCCCAGACACTTGCCGTTGTTCACGCCCACGAGTCGAGGTGAAGCCCGTGGGGTGGCATTCACCTGAATGCTCATTGGGTCACCACTGAGTGTAGGACCCCATCAAAGGCACAGCAGAGCAGAAAGGGTAACAGCAGTTTCTGGTCTGTGGCCTCGAGGAGCTTACGGTAGCGAGCAGGAGAAGGAAACCCAGCATCGCCGAACCTCAGCCAGATGGTGCTCAGAAGGCAAAGAAAGTGCTGGGTCCCCAGAGAGGGTGACACGGTCTCATTGTCTGGCTCAGCGGAGGCTTGTCCTGCCCGTCCCTGAAGTGGCCCTTTACGAGGGGCAGGACCTCAGGTGAAGATGCAGACAGAGGGTGTCTTGGATGCAGGGCAGCCTGTGCCAAAGCAAGGAGGTGAGAACATGTCAGCAGGGTGCATGGGACGAGCTGGTCCTCAGGCAGGACCCGGCAAGGGGCCCATGGCGCTGGGAGGGTGTTTGGGTCAGAGGACCGTGACCGGGTGGTCCTCAGGGAGAGCGGGGGAGGGACGCGCCCTCGGCCAGCTCTGCAGCAGGAGCCAGCGCCCACGACGAGAGCACAGCTGCGCATCCCAGTAGCAGGCAAGATGGTGATGCGTGACCTTGGCCAGGCGCACAGTGCGGGTCAAACGTGAGTCTGGCATTGCTGTGCAGGCACTTGGTGGACGTGGTTAACCTTTACCATTTGTAATCAGTGGACCTGAGTAGAGCGGACGAGCCTCCACGATGCGGGGCCTCCCCCGCGCGGTGGAAGTCGTAAGAGCAAAGACTGAGGCAGTCCAGAGAAGCAGCAACTCGGCCTCAGGACGGCAGTGTGGAAATTCTGCCTCAGTTTCCAGCCTGTGGCCTGCCCTAGACGTGTCAGACCTGCCAGCCCCACAGTCCCGTGAACCACTTCCCATAGCCTGTTGGTTCTGCTTCTCCGGAGAACCACGTTTTAATGCGTTCAGGCTGCTGTAACAAAAAAGACAGACTGGGTGACTTGTAAACAATAGACGTTGATTTCCCGAGTTCTGGAGGCTGGCAGCCCAAGATCAGGGTGCCAGCTTGGTCCGGGTCTGGCGAGAGCCTCTATCTGACTTGCAGAGGGTGACACAGCTCCTGCGGGTTTCTCTTGGGGCGCTTGCCCTGGGAGCCTTCAGCAGCCGTGTAAGAAGTTCTGCGGCCCTGAGGCCAGCACGTGCAGAAGCCATGTAGAGGGAGAGACGCTCACGGAGCCCAGGGGTGGGTCTTCCCAGCCAGGTGCCAAGTATGAGATGAAGGGGCCTTTGAGATGACCCTGACCACACACGCTGTGTGACAGCCACTGCATGAGAGACCCCACCAAGAGCGGCCCTACGGAACCAGCCAACCCCAGACGCATGGGCCACGTGGAGTGGAGAGCCTAGAAAGATCTGTTGCAGGCACAATGCTGTTCTCTGGATGTTCGTCTTCCCACAGATTCGTGTATTGAAGCCCTGAACCCCAGGTGACAACATTTGGAGGTGGAGCCTTTGGGAGGTGGTTAAGTTTAGACAAGGTCATGAGGGTGGGGCTCCGGTCCCATGTGGTTAGCGCCCTTACTGGAGAGACCCTAAGAACTCGCTCTCTCTGCCACGTGAGGATACAGGAAGAGGCCACCGTCTGCAGGCCAGAGGAGAGCTCTCACCAGAAACTGGGCCCACTGGCACCCTGATCTTGGGCTTTCAGCCTCCAGAACCATGAGGGTAAGTGTGTTGTTTAAGCACCAGTCTATGGGATCTTGTTACAGCAGCCTGAGCTAAGGGACACAAACAGGTTCCCCGGAGTTATCTGAGTCAATTCAGATGCCCCTTGGGGAGTTGGCTGTGGGTGCCGCCCCTTGCCACTTCCGCCCGCAGACCAGTGCTGGAGGGTCAGCCAGTGAGTCCGTCTCCATTCTCTCCGTAGGGGAGCAGGCACCCACCCCTGCGACAGGTCAGGGGCGCACCCCCAGATGACTTCCTGCCGAGTGCTTTTCCCCTCTGTCTGTGCCAACCCTCGGGGTCCCAGCCCGCCCAGCCTTCTCCTCCGGCCAGCCCTGGAGCAAACCCACCAGGCCCTGTCCTCAGACGGAGGTTCCAGGAAGACATTCCTCAAGGTTTGTTACAAAATTCACACAGGTTTTAAGGCAAAAATACTCCTCTTTCTACTCGGGATACACACACAGAAGGAATTTGGGCGGTCCAGTCGACCGGGGGAAGTTAAAACTGAACAGATCAGCATTCTAGGAAAACTCTTGATGGGTTTTTTAATTTCTTCTCCTTTTAAAGGTTTTCCTGTCAAGTGTTCGTTTTGTGTGTGTGCAGACAAGATTTAGCCCGACTCCCCAATCTTGCTCTCTTTTTTAATAAACCAGCGTAAAGTAGAATTTATTTACATAACGCAATGATCCGTGAAGGTTACCATAACACCAAGGGACTATATTAACCGCTTGAGTGGAATTCATTAGAAATTAACTACCACTTAAATTAATTTTCCCACAGTCACAAGGCTGTAATGGCGGGAGAAGGGACCGTCCATCAGCGGGTGCTGACAGGGGACCTGTCACAGCCGTTATTTATAGGTGAATGCGTTAACCCGCTGAGCAGGCACACTGGGCCAAACCCGGGGCCTCCAGACGCATAAAAGGCCACTGCAAAGGTCCCAAATTCCCCTTATTAATAAGTAATCTGGCCTCACTAGCCCCACGCTTTCCCACCAAGAAGAAGGGGGCCATGAAGCAGCTCTGCTCATGGTGACTTACAAGCATGGTGGGGACTCCGTTTTAAAAACCTTGTCATAAAACCTGTGCTCTTACAAACAGAGCCTGTCAGAGTAATTGCAGCCTTTTCTGAGAACCTTTCTGAGCACTGGGTGCAGGGCCTAACTTCAGATTAACTGCCCACAGTTGTCCTGCAGGGACTTCTGCAGACATGATCACCCCCTGGGGCAGGGCCAACCTCCGATGAAGAAATCGAGCTGGCAGGGGACGACCAGGTTTCCTTGAGAAGGGTGAAGAGTGTGCATATGTGTGTGCATGCATATGTGTGCAAGTGTTGTGGTGTGGTGTGCATACAGGTGCACACACGTGTGGTGTGTGTGCAAGTAAGTGTGTGTTCACATACTTGTGGTGTGTGTATACACACACATATGCGTGGTGTACATGTGTATGGTTGTTTGAAAGTGTGGTGTGTTTGCATGTGTGTGTGAACGGCATATGGATGTATGTCCTAATGTATGATGTCTACATGCACACTGTGGTGCGTGTGCATGTGTGGTATGAGTGTGTGCACATCTGTGGGTGTGCATTGTGTGGTGTGTGTATGCTCATGTGTGTGGCGTGTTTGCATGTGTTCCTCTGTGTTGTGTGTATGTGTGTGGTGTGTGTGCATTATGTAGTATGTGTGTGCATGCTTGTGGTGTACACGTGTGTGACAATCTAAATTGCAAAGCAGAGGGAAACTGCCGTGCCCAAGGCTACTGATTCTGGAGTTTTGGGGGAAGTGAGAGCCAAATCTGGCAGTGAGGACCTCCATGGGCGTGTCCTAGAGGACACCGTCCAGCGTCAGGCCATCACTGGGCTGCCCACAGTGTCCCTGAGGGGATTTCTGAGCCTAGGATCTGACACCCCATTTGGACAGAATTTAGTGTGGCTCTCCCAGGACTGAGGACAGAGCACCCCACCCTGTCCTCTCCAGGCCAGAAAGCTGAGAGGTGACCCGGCCATGGACTGGAAGGGGAAGGGGTCGCAGAGCCACCACCTGGCTGGACCCAACTGTCGCAGTGTAAGAGTGTGTGAATGTGAGTGTGTGCACACGTGTGTGAGAGTGTGTGAATGTGAGTGTGTGCACACGTGTGAGAGTGTGTGAGTGTGTGCACATGTGTATGAGAGTGTGTGAGTGTGCACACGTGTGTGAGAGTATGTGAGTGTGTGCACATGTGTATGAGAGTGTGAGTGTGTGCACACGTGTGTGAGAGTGTGTGAGTGTGTGCACATGTGTATGAGAGTGTGTGAATGTGAGTGTGTGCACACGTGTGTGAGAGTATGTGAGTGTGTGCACACGTGTGTGAGAGTGTGTGAATGTGAGTGTGTGCACACGTGTGAGAGTATGTGAGTGTGTGCACATGTGTATGAGAGTGTGTGAGTGTGCACACGTGTGTGAGAGTGTGTGAATGTGAGTGTGTGCACACGTGTGTGAGTGTGTGAGTGTGTGCACACGTGTGTGAGAGTG
>NC_060275.1:119885294-119923695 GCF_021613505.1 Equus quagga
AGTGTGTGCACATGTGTATGAGAGTGTGTGAGTGTGCATGTGCACACGTGTGTGAGAGTATGTGAGTGTGTGCACACGTGTGTGAGAGTGTGTGAATGTGAGTGTGTGCACACGTGTGTGAGTATGTGAGTGTGTGCACACGTGTGTGAGAGTGCGTGAATGTGAGTGTGTGCACACGTGTGTGAGAGTATGTGAGTGTGTGCACACGTGTGTGAGAGTATGTGAGTGTGTGCACACGTGTGCGAGAGTATGTGAGTGTGTGCACATGTGTATGAGAGTGTGTGAATGTGAGTGTGTGCACACGTGTGTGAGAGTGTGTGAGTGTGTGCACATGTGTGTGAGAGTGTGTGAATATGAGTGTGTGCACACGTGTGTGAGAGTATGTGAGTGTGTGCACATGTGTGTGAGAGTGTGTGAATGTGAGTGTGCACACGTGTGTGAGAGTGTGTGAGTGTGTGCACATGTGTGTGAGAGTGTGTGAGTGTGTGCACATGTGTGTGAGAGTGTGTGAATGTGAGTGTGTGCACACACGTGCGAGTATGTGTGAGACACAGAGACAGGGAGAGACGGAGAGACGTCATCCCCGTGGGAGCCGGCGTGGACCTCTGCGGGCTGGGACATCCAGGGCTACTTGGCAGGGCTCGGGGTAGGAGCTGGTTAAAAGGCCCACAGCCTGGGAAAGAAGAAATGAGAGGGAGGGCAGGGATCTAGAAGGTTCCTGTGGGAAATTCCCGTGCCACGATTTCCGGGTCGTGGTGAGGGAGCAGCAGGGCAGCTCCTGACTCACGCTCCCAGCCCCGGTCACCCCACACCAGCGGCTGCCACTGAGAATCTAGGAGGCCTGTGCTGACGTGTGCTCAGCAGGCCCACCGGCAGAGGGTAGGCAGGAGCAGGGTGCCCCACCTGGGTCCCCCTCAGCCTCCGATTCTCCCAGGAGACTGGTACACGCAGTGGGGGCTCCCCCGTGTCGGCGTCCAGGGTACCCATCTGTGCTCTGCGAGCTGGACCTCGGCCCCTGAAAGGAAAGGCACCATCTCGTCCCAGACTGGGCTGGGGAGTGGTGGGGGCTGGAGGCCAGTGGGGACCCACGTCAGGAAGGCGTACTCGAGGTGTGTGCCACTGTGGGCGACGGTCACCCTGCTGGTTCAGGCTGCCGCCGCCCCAGCCCTCCCTCCAAAGCTCCCAGGCGCCCAGGCCCCTGTCTCGGCAGCGGCGTCTGGTTTCCACGTGGTTTTGATTAACCTGCACCGTGTTCCTCTTACTGCAGAGCTGTTTTCTTCTCCTCCAATTCTGCAAACTTGAAAACAGCATATAGCCCGAGGCCACCTGGAATAATGCTGGTGTTACGCGTTAAAAAACATATTTGTTTTGCATCCTCCAAGGACAAATGATAGACATGTAAAAATGGGAATACTTAGTTTAGAATTAACTTCTGTCAGAGGAAACACGGTTTCCTGCGCCCACTCCGTGTTGTCTCCCGGTGCTTCTATTTCAGAGGGAAACGCTGCACGGTGTTTGACATGTGTGATTACAAGCTTACAGAACCTGCTTACGTTGCTGCCGTTATTGCCGCTCTCTTTAGGAACAGCTACTCATTAGAACCAAACAGAAGCTTTCTTTCGAGAGAAACAAATAAATGCGGGAATTGGTTACCCCCAGCAGAGCTGGCCTAATTTGTCCTCAAGTCTGGGGAAAATGGGTGCTCCTCGGGCTTAGAGGACAGGAGACAATGCCTCCTCTCCCAGACCCCAGAGGCTGGTCCCTGGGAACAGGGGACGAGAGCTGGGATCTCTCTTCCTGCTGGGAAAATGCACACAGACAACCCCCGTGCACATGCATGTGTTGCACAGGTCACATACAAATACACACGTGCAAGCACACACAGGCATACACCTACATGTAGGTACACACACGCATGCACACATGCACAAATACCACATACACATACTTCACACACGTGCACACCCATACCTGCACACATACCTGTGCATATGCCCTCTCACGGACAAAGGGCTCGCCTGGGACAGACGGCAGTGAACCAACATTGATCGTCGATGCCATTGGTGCTGTCCCTCCTGGTGACGACCCACGCCCGTGGTCACTGCAGCCTGTGACGACACAATGAGCAGAGGTGCGTCTGGCTGGAGGCCAGCAGGAGTCCAGTCCAGCTCAGGAAAGCACAGCCCCAGTCCAGCCTGGTCTTCAAGCCCATCTGCCTGCCGCCAGTCTCTGCCAATGTCGCAGGCTATGAGAGACCCTTGGTGCGTTGCCCTCCTCGCTGCAGTGGCCAATGCTCCTCGGTGCCTCTGCCTGCATGCAGGGATGGCCTTTGCTTCCACAGCGGTTCCCAGGGCAGCGGGCGTGGTCACCACGTCAGCCCTGTGTTTCCAGACTCTTACTCTCAGGTGATGGAGACGCAGAGGCCTCCATGCAGGAGGGTCATCTCCTGTATTTCCCACCACTGAGCTGAGGAAGCGGAGACCCAGACACCAGCGGCCTCGCTCAGTGCCTCCCAGCTGGGACGGATGCTGGATTTTCTGACACCCAGTCTCCTCCAGCTGCCCCCAAGGTCCCACACACCTCACGAGTCCCTCTCGGTCATCGTCCGTCTTGTCCGCTTGGGCAGCCATAACGAAGTACCACAGACGGGGCGGCTTGAACAAGAGACGTTTATCTTCTCGGTCTCGGAGGCTGGAGGTCTGAGATCCAGGTGTGGGCAGGGCCTCTTTCCTCGGCACGTAGACGCCCTCTCCTCCCTGTGTCCTCACGTGGTCGTCCCTCTGTGTGTCTGTGTCCTGATCGCCTCCTCTTATAAGGACGTGAGTTGTGTTGCCGCGGGGCCACCAAAGTGACCTCATTTCACCTCAGTCACCTCCTCACAGGCCCCGTCTCCAAATGCAGTCACATCGGGGGTTAGGACCTCAACCTATGAGTTAGGGGGCACACAATTCAACCCTAACGTCCTCCTCTCTCTTTCAGTAGAGTGGCCCACCCACCACAGCAGACACAGCCCGAGAGTTGCAGAGCTCCTGATCGAATAAAGGGGGCACCTCCCTCCTGTCTGAGCTCAGACCCCTGACTAACACGCGTCCAATCAGGGCTCCTGACGTCCTTCCATCTCCTGTTTGGCAAAGTCTGTGTCACGGTGGGCTCCACGTCCACAGCTCTCCATAGGGTCCTGAAGGGGAGGGTTCATGTGCTCAGAGGCTCGGGGGAAAGGTCCTGACAGCACAAGCAAACACAGAACTGTTTGAGCTTGACGAGCTAGACCGTGTGCACTGGCGTGTTCAAAAATATTGGGACTCTCGCCATCGCTCCGCGATCTCATCTCATGCTCGCAAAACACCATGAGGTGGGAATTATGATGCCAATCTCACAAACGAGGAAAGTGCAGCTCGAGGGTTTAAGGGATGTGCCCGAGGTTAAAATCCCGTAAGCAGCAGAGGAAGTGCCAACGTCATGGAACAGACTCCTTCCACAGTGGTGATTGGTCTCACAGGTGAATTCTTTCTTTTACACAAAAGAACAAATGTGATTAGACACTGAGTTCCTCTTCATTCCATATGTAAGTTTATTTATAGACTATTTTCTATGCACCGTCTCAGAAACCTGTACTACATACAGTGAAGGGAACTTTGTTCAGATGACGACACCCCTCAGCCCTGGAGGAAGGAGGGGTTGCTGATTTCACATCAGGACCCAGTGGAGTTCCTTCCAATGCCTTCTGCATTTCTCTGCGCAGCCATCAGGGTCTTCCTCCCTCCACTTGTGCTGTTGGAGTGGCTGATTTTACCCCAGTGAGGCAGCGATTAAGTGAATTCAGATTTCTAACCCTTCTGAGTGCTTGTTAGAAAAATCAGATTTTATGCCTCAACATTAAAGAAAAAACGAGCAGGAAGTGTCCGGTCCATGGGTCCATACATAACCACCAAATATTTTCCTGTAAAATGAAACTTGAGTAAATTAAAAGTATCTGGAAACCACCCTACCCCCTGCCACGAGGCAGCTGCCAGTGATGGAGAGGCAGCCTGCCCTTGGGTCCTGCGCTCACTCTGCGGGCACAGAGCTCCAGGGCTGAGCCCTTCACACAGGAATGCTTCATGCCACGGAGCTCAGGCTCTGCCATCACCAGCGCGCCCAGGCTCCATCAGGGCCCCGTCACTGGTCACAGACCCATGGAGGCCTCTGTTCCTGTCTTTCATTTCAAAATGGCTAGTCACCACTGCTCTCTGGACCCACCTGGGGACATGGGGCATCCACGCAGGGCCAAGCCACACTCACGAGTCCGGGGGCCTGGCCACCTCTGGCTCTGGCCCTGGCAGCAAGGCAGGAGGGAGTGGGCGTGGAGCCCAGGCGGTCATGACAGCCACAGACGGGGACCCAGGCGGGGTTTTCTCTCTTTTTTTTTTTTTTAATTGAGGTCAAATTCACACGGCATGAAATTAACTGTTTCAAAGTGAGCAGTTCAGTGGCATTTAGTGCATTCACACACTGTGCACCCACCGCCTCTGTCTGGCTCTGGAACACCTTCATCCCCCAGAGGAAACCCGGTCCCCTTTCACAGTGGCTCTCCCTCTCTCCTCTGCACCCCTGCCCCCACAACCACTGCTTTGCATTCTGTTGCTATGAATGCACTTGGTATGGGCACTGCTTGTTAAAGGACTCACACAATCTGTGACCCTAGTGTCTGGCTTCTCTCACCGAGCATTGTGTTTTCTCTGTTCATCCATATTGTAGCACGTGTCAGACCCTCATTCCCTTCTATGACTGAATAATGTTCCATTTATATATATGATACATATTATATATGATGTATCTATGGACAGACAGACAGACGCCGCAACTTGTCTGTCCATCCCTCTGCTGGTGTCCACTGGGGCTGTCTCCACCTTGCGCCTTCTCTGAACACAGGCGTATGGTACGTGCACCTGTTCCAGCCCCTATACTCAACTCTCTTGGTCTAGACCTATAAGCACACGTGCTGGGTCACATGGTCATTCTGTCCCACCTTCTGAGGACCCACCAGGCTGTTTCCAGCAGCGGCTGCCGCATTTTACATTCCCACCTGCAATGCACAGGGCTCCATTTTCTCCACGTCCTGGGCAGGGGTCTTCTTGCCTGGAGCTGGCCGTGCTCTCATGGGGCAATTCAGGAGGCAGGGACGGAGGACAGAGGCCCCAGGGAGGCCCTCCCCTTGGGTCCAGCCCCCGTGGGTGTGAGGACTCTGCCCTACCCTTGCATCCGCTGCAGGATGGGGCCAGGCCTGGACGCCGTGCTGGTGCAGGCAGGTGAGCTTCTGCTCGTCCTTTCCTCCCTTCCTGGGACAAACGGGGCTTTCTGGGACCTGTGGTTTCCTGGTCAGCCCTCCGTGTGTCTGAGCAGATCCTGGGCCACACACAGCAGGGTCTGGATTGACCCTTGATGCCCTGAGCCCAGACGTGGGCACAGCTCCCTGCTCCGACACGCGTGCCTCCTTCCTCCCTGGCTCCTGTCATCCCTCCTCCCGGGGCCAGAGGTGGCTCCCTGAACCCACAGCAGGGGTCCCCTTCCAGATGTGGCCTTTATTTTCACAAGGTTTACTTTCCATTTGTTTTGCTGCTTTTTATTAAGGAACGTTTTTCATCTCTTCCTCTCGCTCCCAACCAAAATAACAGACAGACTGAGATGCCTGTTTGCTGCTTCAGAAGGAAAAGAATAAAGCTGCCTTTTTAAGCCATCGGACTTTTCAGAATTTTACTTAGCAAGTTGTCTGTGTAGACCACGGGGCCTGTTTTGAAAAGGGCCATATTTTCCCTGTGTTTTATCTTGTTTATGTGAGTAAACTGTGTATCTGGAAACATCACAGACTTAATCAGGAAGTGGCCTCCGGTTCAGTCAGAATCTCTCCTGGCCACACAGCAGGGAAGCGACAACTGTGAGCAAAAGATTTTAGAACCGTGTCAACCCCTTCCCTGAGAGGGCATGTGTAGTTGAACAAAAAGTGAACTTTTGCGATGGATAAATCATGGAAAAGCTAGCTTTTTCCCCAGTTATCTGAGCACTCCGAAAAGAATCCAGTACAAAGCAGCTCGGGGGCAAACTTCCAAGCGTGTGAGTTGGGCTCAGACAGCCACCTGCCTTCTCTGGACCACCCGCCGTTCCTGGACCCGGGTCATGGGGGGCGGGGACGGTTTGGACCTCTGGTCCCATGCGACCCCACCGCATCTGGATTGCAGACCAAGGAGGGGAACATGGCAGACCCCTCCCCCTTGGAGGCAGGACAAGCCAGACATCCGATTTCCCAACATGCGTGCGGCTGGGAGTGGCCCCGTGGCCCGGTTCTGGCCCCTGGGATGAGGACAGAAGGGTATTCGGGGCTGTTTGAGCCAGACCAACAGTGTGTAGATTGGTTCTCACACATAGACAGAGAGAGAGAGAGAGCTGTTCAGGAATTGGCTCATGCAAGTGTGGGGGCCGGTTTAACATCTGTAGAGCAGGCCAGCAGGCTGGAAATTTAGAGACGAGCTGAGGTTACAGTCTCAGGTCCAAAATCTGCAGGATGGGCCAGGACCTCAGGCTACATTTCTGTTACACTCTTGAGGACAAACTGTCTTTTCTCTTAAGGCCTTCAACTGATTGGATGAGGCCCAGCCACATTACAGAAAGTAAGTCTACTGGATTAAAAATTAATCACATCTAAACAAATACCTTCACAGCAATATCTTGACTGGTGTTAGACCCAATAACTGGGCAACATGGCCCAGCCAAGTTGACTCATAAAATTAGCCATCACGAGGGTTCTGACACAAGGGAGATGTAGGCCACATTTGGAGCTCTGGCAGCCATTTTGCAACCATGAAGAACCAAGGATGAGGGAAATGCCGAGAGACAGAGAGCGGTGGTCTTTAACTCACTGAGCACAGCCTGTGAGTGTTTGCGGGGACAGACCCCTGTGTGTCCTAGACATTCTGGTTGATTAGTCACTGGGGGTCTTTCATACCAGTGAAGTCAGCCAAAGACGTTTAAAACATTAACCTTCCCAACTGTCACGAGATGATGGAAGTAACAGGCTACAGCAAGAGCACTGTGATTAGATTGGTCGGTCCATCTTGTCCAGCTGTCGACCTGATGTGCTGCCCAGAAGTTGGCCATTGACCTGGCAGCATCGACCTGAGCAGCCCCTGGGACCCGGTCAGAGCCAAAGAGAACGTTTCTACTCCACATGAATGTGTGTCACACCCGAGTGAGGAGTCGAGAGGGGCCACATCTCAGCCTCACTGAGCTTGTTCCTTTTGTGTAACTTCCTCCCACGTAAAGAGAGCTGGAGTCAGAGGCAGCCGCTTACCAAGGAGGTCGAAATCTTATTCCTCCATTTCATGATTTATTCTTTGTTTCATACACGGAACAGTCAGGCGCCAAGTTCCTGTTCCGCGTTGGGCACTGGTCGGATACTGAGACAAGGTGAGTGGAGGGCCTGTCTGGAGGAGCCCAGTGCCTGTGGGGGAACAAAGAGCTGTGGACACATCACTCACCATGCACAGAGGACCTGGATGTGCCTGGAGGAGGGGGCCCCTCAGGAAGCCGCTTTGCTGCTATTAGCGCCGTAGAGTGGATTCTGACTCCTAGAAGCCTGCGTAGAGCCGAGCGGAACCCTCCTGGTCTTTCTGCACCATCCTCTCACCTTCCGGTGCTTTACTATTAGCCAATGTTCTGCTCCTGTTCACAGGGTTTTCATGGCCAATTTTTTCATAATTGGTCAGCCAGGTCCTTCTTCCTGGTCTGTCTAGTCTGGAAGCTCCACTGAATCCTGTCCTGTCACCAGGGTGACCTGCTGGTATCTGAAAGCCCAGTGGCATGATTTTCAGCAACACGCAGTCGCCACAGTGTGACAATCCACAGACGAGTGTCCCCCAGCGCTGACCTCTTTAGAGGATTAAACAAGGTGATTCGCGCACCTTGTTGGCCAGGGACCAGCGCAGAGCGTGCAGACGACGATCTCGGCTGCCCTTGTTATTCTGGGGGAAGTTTGGACTGATCGCGAATGAGGATTCGGCACTGACGTTGGAAAAGGGGAGAACCCTAGAGGAAGTGTCATCAGGACTTGCCAGGTTGAGGGTGAGGCAGGTGGAGGAGTCGAGGATGACCAAAGAGTCCAATCGGGCAGCCCCGTGAGAGCTCGAGGAAGGACACCAGAGACACTTTGGATGCAACCCGTGATGCGGCAAGAAATCACAGTGTCAGACACACGGCAGCAGAGACCTGGTTCCAGGGTTGCCCATGACTGCGTTCTCCAGGAAAAGGGGCAGGATGATGGCACTGCCCCCAGAAGACAGCCCAGGGCCTGGCAGACGCCCAGCTAGGGGCACACTCTTTCCCTTTTCTCATCATTTGTCCTTTCGCATCAGCTTCCTCTAAAAGACTGAGCTCACACAGTGGGTCTGGTATGGTTTTTCCACTCAAAGGGCTGCCCCACAGGACCCGCGTTTGTAGTCAGGTCCTGTGTCACTTTGAAGGGCTGCCCTGCAGTCACAGCGTCCTCAGACCGGGCAGACTTGCATGGGCGAGGTGGCCGTGGTGGTGGCGGTGGCTTCAGGGATGAGCAGCTGCCTCCGGAGGCTGACGGGGAGAGGCCCGGCCTGTCACCCCACGCTCCCCGAGAGGGAGCCCTCCCACTGCACCTGCGTCTGCAGACAGGGGTTCGCTCTTCCCCTCGGGAAATCAGGGCAGAGGGACACAGCTGCTTCTCCATTCTCCTGTACTCAGAGGCTGCTACGCTCCGTGCTGTCTCACCATCCAGGAATGTTCCACTTTTCAGCTACTCGGTCTCATTTCAAACCGACACGTGCTCTTTCTGCGGCCGAGGGAGCATGTTTGTTCTAAAAGGAACAACACACACAGCTGTGACATGAACACAAATAACTGGCTCTGTGACATTCTTCATAAAAAGTCACGCTGATGCTGTTGTAATGGCAAATTTATAGCGTATCTTTCCTCTAAGTGAGAACAAATGGGATCGCGGGTCACCGCATGGGTTCCGCATACCACGACCGCCCTCTGTGGACACGTGGGCCTCACCACGGCCCCGACCCGCTCTCCCTCCAGCGGCTGGTGAACCTGGGGAAGTGCAGGCCGCTTCCTGAACTAAACGGCCTCCAGATGCGAGGGGGCGGCGCTCCTCCTGTCTCCCATCCTCACCTCAGCTCTTTGCGGGGTCTGTTCTCCATCCGTTCCCGTCAGAGCCGGACTCCGAGGGTTCAGCCCGGCTCCCAGGGCCCCGAAGCCTCGTAGCTCTCGGGCTCCCGTGGGAATGCTGCGGCTTGAGGGCTACAGGTTCTCAGGAAGCAGCGGATTTGGACACGCCCGCAAGGCAGACAGAAAGCTGCTTGGGGGGTTTCTACGTGCGGAGGGAAGTGGCCTCAGCTCCCCGTTTCAGGAAAGAAGATCCCCACAGTGAAGGAGAGCTCGCGGGAGCTGGGGGCAGGGCACAGGGCAAGGACGGGGGCTTCCCCAAGGGCCGAGTGGATGCTGTTTAACATCTCTCCGGTTGGGGAGGCTGGAACCGGACAGACAGGCAGACGGACGTCTGTCTCTCCACGGTGCCGTGGGCTAGGACACAGTGCTTCCTGCAGGCCGCTACACCGACTTTAACCACGGTGCTGGGGAGGAGGGAGCGCTGGCTTCCAGGCCTGGAACAGCAGCCACAGCTGCTGCCACCGTCCGAAACCCAGGCAGAGGCCTTTGCGGCCGTGGAGGACAAATCCGAGCCCACCAGCGGGGCCCAGCAGGCGACTCTCCAGGGAGACAACATGAGAGGCCACAACTAGGATAAGTCCAGGCCTGGGTCACAAGCCGCCCCCACAGTGAGGGCTGGGCACTGCTGGCCCAGCTCACCCTGCTGGGCTAGGACTGTGTCCCTCATGCACGCCAGCTCACATCAACCTCCCAGGGCCGCCAAATCCATGAGCAGAGCCTGCTTCCCAAAGATGCACAGCTGGTGTGTCAGAAGGCCAAGCTGATTCCACCCGCTAATGCCACACACGGACTGTCAGGCAGGTCGAGCACCACCCTGGACCCGGGCGAAGCTGATGGTCAGCTGGGCCCACCACCGGCCATGCGGAGACGACCCAGCTGGTGATCTGATAAGGGAACTGGGAATTGCTTCTAGATTCCTCGGTGGGAAAGGTCCCGGTGGGCACTCGCCTGAATTAATCCTGGAGCAGGAGATGACACGTATGAGGCCAGCTCTCTGCTCTGCTTCAGTCCACAGCCCTTCCAGGGGACAGACCTTGGAATAGGAACTATTATGATTGGCAGGGCAGCCGCAAATGTTTCCACTTTCCATGGTGACCCTGAGGCAACAGTGACACCCGCTGCTCCACTCTGCAGTTTCCTGCCGCTCTGATCCCAGAGCTGCCCTGAGCGCCCATCTCTGCATCAGAGGCTACAGGAGGCTCAGTGGACAGTGCTTCCATGGGGGCAAGGGCAGTGAGTGCATAATTTAAGAAGACCGCCTGTGTGCCACCCGAAGCCAGGCCAGGCGGGGTGGACAGCCTGCCAGGCTGGTGCTGACCTGGGGGTCGGGGCAGAGGCCACAGCACAGGGCATTCTGAGGTCCCCGTGGTCCACAGGTGTACAGGATCCAGGGGAAGCCCAGAGTGAGCTCCCAGAGGCCCAGAGCAGTGGGGGCAGGTGTGGGAGACCAGGGTGAGCAACTCCTGCCGGCCCCACCCCGGAGGCCACGGGAGGGGTCACTGCCACCGCCCAGGGCTGCCACACAGGACAGCACAGGACACGTGCCCAATGGGCCCCTGGGGGAGCATTGTCCACATTTCCACAGTGGTGCAGCTGTCTGCACCCGCACGCAGTGCCCACCGGCCCCTCCCCACTGGCCACTCCTGCCATCTTCAAACCTTGAAGCTAAAATTCTCATTTCTGAAGTGGGCATACCTTGAGACAGGCCCTGGCGTTGGGCCCGAGGTGATGGCTCGAATGAGCAGCGGAAATTGATAGGGAACTGGAGGATGAGCCCAAAATGGGGAAAGAGGAAACGCCTTTTTCTCTCCCCTTCTGTTAATTCTCGATGGTGGAAGAATCTAGAAACCCAGGTCATCTTGTTCACGTAAAGGCTGAGTTGTCTCTGCAGGTTCTCTCTGGCGAGCTGCCCATCACACCACTGGTGCAGGAGCGAGGACACTGTCTAAAGGGCACGCTGTATTGGGACGGATGGTAACGCTGTCCTGTGGGAACGTCTCTATGGAGAGGATGCCAGCTCAGCAGCATTCCTCCCAGAGGTTCAGGCAGAGGAGAGAAGGCGTCACAGGGGTTTCGTCCCCCAGGCGGTTGGCTGCATGCTGCACAGAGGAGAGGCCTTTGGCAGGACCATCCTTGCAGGCACCCTGTCTTGACCTGGCCTCTCCTGTCCCTGCCTGTACCTAACAGCCACAGGTGTGACACGTCCAGCCCAGGGCCCTTGGAGGGAAGCCTCAGCTAAGATAGAGCTGGGCCTTCCCTGTGCCACCAGCCCAGCCCTGAGGCTGCCCTCACCCTGAGAAGTGAGCCCGGGGCAGCTCCCCACCTTGCCAGCACATACCTTCTGACGGTGGGTTTGCCAGGCAACACGATGCTGCGCCCACAGGCACCCCTGAGCAGCGGGGCCTGGCGTTGAAGTGCTCTGGGGATTGCCTGTCCGGGGTCCGGGGGGGCGAGCCTGCTGAGCCGCCGGCCTAGGGGAGACCAGGACACTCAGTCCCTGCACTCGCACTGGGATGATGAGGAGCACCTTGGCTGCGGCGTGAATTCCCACGCTTCCTGAGCTCTTCGGACCAGCCTTGGAGGGCAGAGGGCAGGGGGCACCCCAAGGTGTCAGTGACTTGCAGAACTCTGAACGGGGCCTCCGCTGCCCGGGAGAGCCAGGACGGACCACACAGGTGGTGACAAGAGCCCCTCCTGTGCCCCTGGGCCCAGAAAGGCTGGACGAGGCCTCTCTGCCCCCAGTTCCAGTCTCCTGACGTAGCCCACGGCTGAGCGGCCCCCAGAGACTTGAAGATGACTGTGTAACCCTGGCCTGCACACCCAGACGGAGGTCCCGGGGGTGAACCTGAGCTCTTGTGTGCAGACAGACAGACAGACAGAGAGCGGACAATGGGCCTGGGCCCTGGACCAGACGCCTGGGCTGCCAGGGGTCGGCCTGGGACTTCCCCAGGACCCGGCCCTGAGCATCTGTCGCGGCCTCCCTATTTTGACTGATACTCATTTTCACACCTAGTTACTTTTACTAACCAATCTTAGTTTTTCCAAACCACCCTGCCTGTTCAGGTGGGCCGGATTTTAAGTCAGTGAAGTATCGCGGGCCTGGAAGTGCACGTGGAGTCTGCGTTCACATCTGCGTGTCAGCGTGCCATGGATCTGAAACACGCTGGGTTGGGTTTGTCTCGTAAGTTAAACTGAATGTGGCCCCCGCCCGGCCCCACAGGGCACAGGCTCCTCGTGGGGAACCGAGCGCGCGAGAACTTTTCATTTGGGTGGGATTTCACTTGTTCTGCTGCCAAACCCGGTACAGAAGGGACTTCCTCAACTTACAAACAACACTGCGCAAAGAGTTAGCACTCTGTTCATATTCCAGATGAAAAATGAATTTGGAAATACAGGAGCCCCTCCAGGGTTCCAGCAATGTGGGATTTACGAAGCACGTGAGACAACGGCCTTCAGATTTGAACTTAATGTTGATTTTTAACCCTTTCCCATAAGGCTCGCTGGCATCAGAAGGGGCCCTGCTGCCAGCAGGTGGGCTTCAGCTCTTCTTAGAATGGTTAGCTGCGTGCTACGACCTCCTCACGTGGAACAGCATCACACCAGTCCCTGCAGCAGTTCCCACTCGGAGTGCTAGGTGTCTCCAGCTCCCTCGATGGGGCAGGGGTGAAGGGAGCAGCACAGGGTGGGGGTGCAGAGAGCAGGGGCAAACTTCTGCTCAAAGGGCCAGAGAGCAAATATTTTCGGCTTCGTGGGCCTCACGGTCTCTGCTACAACCACACCCACTTGCTGCTCTGGCTCGAAAGAAACCACCAACGATTCGTGGATGAAAGAGAGTGGCGAGTTCCAATAAAACCTTATTTAAAAAACAGGTGAGATTCATTTGGGCCAGCTTGGTGGCACAGCGGTTAAGTGCACACGTTCCGCCTTGGCAGCCCGGGGTTCACTGGTTCAGATCCCGGGTGCGGACTTGGCACCGCTTATCAAGCCACACTGTGGCAGGCGTCCCACATACAAAGTAGAGGAAGATGGGCATGGATGTTAGCTCAGGGCCAGTCTTTCTCAGCAAAAAGAGGAGGGTTGGCAGCAGATGTTAGCTCAGGGCTAATCTTTCCCCCCCCACAACCAAAAACAAAAACAGGTGAGATTCACCAGCCCTGTGACAAAGGCCCTCCCCTTCCTGGAACCCATGAGGCAGTTGGTCACAGTGCCCCATCTGACTTCCCCTTGAGGCTCAGGCCACGTGGGGTTTGCTCTGCCCTGCACACCCTGGGAGTCACTAGAAGTGCCGAGCTCAGGCTCCCCTCACCGAGTCCACCAGGCTCCCGCCGTGTGCTCAGTATTTTCCGGAACCTCTCAGGGGGTTTAATGAGAATCCAGGCAGAGGCCCCTGGTGAGAGGACTAGCATGCAATCACACATGGGCACACACACAAGGCACATCCACGCATGGCACACGCATGCACACACAGACACGCACATATACAAATAAGCACACACAGAAACACACACATGCACACAGGTGCACACACCTGCACACATATACCACACATAGACACCTACGTCCTCACTCATGCCCACACCACACTCGTATGCAGACACACACACCACACATAGACACACACGGGCACACGGGAACTAGGAGAAATGGAAAACTGACGACTCTCTTGGGAACATGGCATCACCAGGCCCACAGGCAGGATTGAGCACCTCCGACTTTTGAAGCAAGTGGGGCATGCACCCCGGGTCCTGGAGAGGAAGCAGCTTCCACGGGGACACAGACGTGCTGCCCAAGGGCCGTGGGGCAGGCGGGCGCTGCCCCTCACGTCCTCTCAGACGTCACAGGAGACAGGTTCCTCTTAGTCTCAGCCCTCAGACAGCTTTAAAAGTTGCCACCAGTTTATTTTCTTCACAGCATGCAATTTAAATGACAGGGAATTTATCAAATAAGAAGTGAGAGCTCATCTCTACATCCCCACAAGACCCTGGGTCCTCAGAAGTGATCTCTAGTGACGGTTTGTGTTTATTCTTCTGAGCCTTCTTGTATGCATGTGAGTGTGTGTGCATGCACGCATGCATGTGTGTGTGCACATGTGTGTGTCAAACATATTTTTTAATGTGAATGGGATCTTACCGCTCTGTAATTGCTTATTTACTGTCTTGAAAATCCCTCCACATCCATACACACAGTTGTATTTATTCTTTTAAATGACTGCCTGGTACTCCATCACATGGATTTAGCAAAATTTACTTAACTTTCCCTGTTCATGGATATGTGGGTTCTAGTTTTTTGCTCATATAAACACTGTTTCTAAGAGCATCCTTGTGTGCGTCCTTTTTGTGCCCATGTGTGAGTTTACTTCTAAGGCAGCTACCTAGAAACAAAACTGTTGGGCCAAAAGATGAGATCTGTTTAACTGTAGTTGATGCTGAACTTGCCCCTCAAAAGCCTCACTATTTTTCGGGCATCCAGTGTCACGGATGAGAAGTCTGACGTGAATTTGCTTTTCCTCCTCTCTTGGGTAAGCTGCTTGTTCCATCTGGAAGAGACTGGGGTTTTCTCTTTGTCTTTGGTGTTCTAAGCTTTAGGTGGAAGATGGACCCAGAGATGCTCTATAAAGAGCGTCTGGGCTGGTTCTTCCCTCTTAACCTTTTTAGTCCCCGTTGAGTCAAAGCTCATGGTTTGTATTCTCTTTTGTGATTTATCTGATTGTTCCTCTCTCCATTTTTCTCTCCTAGAAATCCTGAGAAATGCCAGACACCTTGGGCTGAGCATCCAAGTCTTTTTTTCTGTGTCTCTGTGTTCTGACGGATCCTCGGCTGGCAACTTCCTCTCACTGACCTGATCTTGAGCCGTGACCAAACTACTCACTTGCCTGGTTCTGGCTTCTCTTGTTGGGGCAATCATATTTTTAATTTCAAATAGTTTTTTTCTTATTGCTCTCTGTTTCTTCTTGCTGAGAACTTTAAAAAAAATTGCGAATGCATTAGGCTCTCAGATACACTTAGATACTAATTAAAATATTTGTAATAGCTTTTTGGACCCCTGAATTATTGTTTGTACAGTTGTCTGCTCCACCGGTTTAGCTCACTCCTGCCATCTGTGCCACTGGCTTTACGAGAGCCTGGAGCTGCTGAGGCTGTGTTTGCACTGCTGAAAGGAGGGCTGTCGGTCAGCCACATCCGCTGACTTGGGGTCTGCTGCACTAGAAGGATCTACTTGTCTGTCACCTTAGGTCTTTGGGGCCTGAGCAGGCAGACAGCACAGGACATTAGCAGACTCCACCCGAGGGGCAGCTGAGCGTGGACAGGGCACTCCGTGGGGTCAGCCTCAGGGTCAGAGAGTGGACTCTGTGAGGGGCCTTCACTTTACTCCCTCCTGGAACCACTGCCTTTCCTGTATGATGAGTCTGTGGTCACAGAGACCCCAGCAGAGGTGTGTGGGCCCCAAGCAGCTCTCTCATTGGGGAACACACTTCCGGGCACCTGTTGGCAAAGCCCCCTTCTCTTCATCCTTCCAGGAGATCCTTGAGGGGGTCTTTGCTGTCGACCAGCTCCAGCGCCCCCGTGGGGGTGTCCCCCTGTGCTCTGGGCTGTCAGCTCCTCTCTCGGCTCCATCCTCAGTCTTCAGGAAGGTGTCACAACTCCTGGACAGAACGTGTCACTCTGTTTCCTAGTGTTGGTAAGAATTTATCACTTTCTACACACGTTTTCTGGTTCTGGAGGAATTTTGGGTGGGGAGGACCATGCACATACACACAGTCTCCCAGTTTGATTTGGATCGAGAATAAAGGACGGTTCACTAGGTTGGGTGTCCAGACGTCTGAGGGGCGACTGTGCCCTGAGCCATGAGGGACGATCAACGAAACGCTGCAGGGCAGCCGCGGAGGGCCACGTGCCTGTGAGCTGAGCGCCGGCTGGTCGTTTTCCATCTGAGAGGAAACAAGCGCTGGCTGCCCCTCGCTCTTGACGGAGAAGATGCAAAGGCTTCGAGTCACTAGACTACAGATAAAACAAGAAAATCGTTCGAAGGAAATTTTAAGATAATATTTTATAACCTAGAAGTTGGGAGGGCTTTCCTTAATCAGAACAGAAAACCCAAAACCTTAAAGGAAAATTATACGCCTTTTACTTTATCAAGTTGTGTGTTTTTACACAGCAAGGACACATTATAGAAACACAGAAAGGAAAATGTTCGTGGATCATATGACAAAGAGTTAATCCCCTTAGGATACAAAATCCTCTTACTTTTTATTTAGAAAAAGACAAGCAGTGGGAAAAATAGCAACGAATAGGAGCTGGCCACCGGCCAAAAGGGTGTGCCAACAGGGAGAAAAAAGGCTCAGGACGTGCAGGGCCTCTCGGCTCCAGATGTGCGATGAAGCGGGAACAGAGCCACTGTCCTGGGATGGCTCAGACTCAGCACCGCATGCCTGGCGCCGAGGCCGGCGTGGGCTCCACGCTCCGTTATGTTTCCGGCCGGAGCGTGAGCTGAAATGACCTTTTGAGAAGATCTCAAAAACTGGAAGTGAATATGTTTGACCTGGCAATCACATTTTGGGGGAATTTCTCATACGGGAATATTAGCACTTGTAACTGATGATGTGCGTTTAAGGCAGTTTATTGCATCAGCGTTTGTACTGGTAAAACCTTGAAACCCCTGCCTGTCCGCCTTGGCGGGTGTGGAGTGGAACTCAGTGCCTGTCCGTCGTGGAGGCGGGTGGCTCCTGGGACAAACATTCCACTCCTGTAACGCCTCGGGACGGGGTGGGCACGGAGCCAGCACTCCAGACCTCGGGTTAAACCACACGAAATTGCTCATCTTCAAGTTTTTGATGTGCAAAGAGGCACTTTCAAAGGGTCCGCCTGATCTATTAGCTATCAGCCAGAGGCGTCGACTGAGAAGTAGCCCGAGATGTGTTTTAAGAGAAAAAAATGTTCTGAGCAGCGGGTATGGTGTGGGTTCTGATTTTGTTAAAAACCAACAAGACAGAAAAAAAGTCCACTCACACGTGTAATGTAGATTGTGAGGATGTTGGCACGTGTGCAGAGAGAGGCACAGGAGATAACTGAGTTTTCAGCGTTGCAGCTCAGAGAGACGGGTCTGCAGGCTGGGAGGGAGAAGCAAACATTTTCATTATACTGTTTGACTTGCTACAGTGAGCACACCGCTTTGGTAATTCAAACATTGAATAAAACACAGCAAAACAAAAATTAAATGGAGTGAGAAAACCGTCACCATAATTTAGGTTGCTAAGTCTGAACATTAGGGTCTCAAAACCAAGAGTAGAGTGCAGACTTTTCTTTTCTTTTCTTTAAGAAAATGAAGTCCTTCCCCACTTAGGGCCAAACTTTCAGCGATGAGAGAGTGGCATTTCAGGAGAGAGGAGGGCAGCCTGTAGAGAGGAGAGATGATGAATCAGCAGCTGAGACCAGCTGGGAAAACCCCTGGGCTGGGAGGTACGCAGGTGAAATCTGTGTGTGTTCTCCAGAGACCCGGCCGCCGTTTTGCTGGTGAAGTGGCTGTCCAGAGGGCAGCACAGCACGAGGACCGGTGACCGGGAGAAGCAAGGGGCATCTGTGACAAGGCTGGCCCTGACTTCCCAGTTGGCCCGGTGCCCAGAGCTAGTCCAGGAGCATGGGTACGTGGCCTCTCCACGGAAACCCATGTGCTACGGTGTCCAGGCACGTGTCCCTCCCCGTCACACCCAGCAGAAGGCTCTGGAGACCGCAGCCCCGGTCCCGAGTGCCAGAGAAGGTCCACAGATCATCGGACTCACAGGGCCTCCCTGGGTGAGGTCCCCACGGTCCAGGGTGAGGGGGCGCACGCGGCTCGCCCGTCACTGCTGGCTTCCCCTGTGACCAGCCCCCAGGAGACGGTGACATTCCCAGCACTCGAGTCCTTCCAGCCATGGGGATCTTGATGACGATGTCCCTGTGCTCTCACATTCCTGTGTCCCCTGTGCTTTCTAGAAGCCGGGGAGCCTTCCAGAATCAAGAATCCTTCTTCATTGTTTTTATTGAGCAAATATGCTCGCGCGTACTGAGAACTCCCCCTCAAACTTGAGTGTTACCTGACCCCATGCGCCTTCCTGCCTTCATTCTCCCGAGCTGAAAATCCTGACTGTCGACAGAAGCGTCCTCACGAGGCAGCTCTTTCTCCCACATTTTCACCCGGACCCTCAGACGTGGGAATAGGCTGCTGGGAAAAGCTGGGTGCCAGGTGTGCTTTGTTCTGTGTTGTCCTTAGCGTCCATCCCACGCGGGAGCTCCAGTCACACCAGGGTTTCACTGTCACTTGAAACAGCACCCGTTGGTGTGGCTGCATCCTTAACTTGATGGGTAGTGGGAGTGCAGTTTGGTTTTGCTTTCTATTTTTAGAGGTTGAAATTTTTAACTTTCCTTATAATTGTGCAAAATATTTACAAAGTGTCAAAACTACATCTAAACAAATCAAGGACAGTTCAGGGGATGTGCCACCTATCCCATCGCCCCCCATCCTCCTCTCCCCTCAAAGGTAGAATAATTAGAACATTTTACAGCCCACTTGCCCCCTTATAGAGCACGAGCTTATGCACCTGCACACGGGAGCATATCGGGATCCAAACCACAGGGCGGCTGCTACGGGGAGCTGAGGCAGCGAGGCGGCCAGCCTGCCCACCTCCGGGCACCAGGGTCTGCCTGGCATTTAAGGGAAGAACGCCTCGCCCAAGCCACATCATGCGATGGACAGAGGAAATGTCGGGTGGGTGTGGTAGCTTTGCGCTTCAGGGAAAGGCCCCCAAGACCCGTTCAGCCAGCTCTGCGTGGACTGAGGTCCAAGGGGGTGGAAGGCTGATTTGCTCTGACTGGACTCAACTCAGAACCTCTTTTATTTCACACCACAGGCTGCACAGCATCACAGTGTCTCTGGTCCCTAACCTCACTGTTTCCTGGGATTCGTTCATCTTCCTTGAGAGAGAATTTTGCTGTCTGTTTCCTAATATTGCCCTCTCCTTAGTCTTTTTTCTCATCCTCTTCCTGATCTCTCATTTTTCCAAAGGACCTGCATCAAAGCCTCATTTCCCCATGGCACTGAACGTGCAGTACCTTGTTTCATGGTAAGATTTATTTGTAAACCGTCAGCCTGGCAGGAGCAGGCAGCCCAAGGCTGGAGGATGCAGCCACGCTGCCCAGGAAAGCAACATCCTTGAAGAAGAAACACTTGTCTCAAAAAGTAGAGGTGCAGAGCAGTATTAGTCGATGTTAAAATGGATTTAAAACCCTCGGCTTTCATTCTGCGTGATGTGGCACCATTCCCAATGAAAGAAAAAGTACGTGTAATAACTTCATCGCAGTGAACTAGAAACACAGCCCAATTTGGCAGGACCCTGAACAAACAGTGCCCTGCTGGGCAGCCTCCGCAGGACGGGCCAGCTGCCTCCCCGCGGGTCTTCAGAGGACACTCAGGCCCCCAAGAAGGACTCAGGGCAGGGACGCCTGTGCAAGAGGACGTGCCACTTTCTAACCAGTGCTCCCTTCTTTTATGGGGAGACCCAGGAGGGCGGGAGTTGGGGGGACAAGGAGGGCTAGGTGGGAAGAGCAGGACCCCCCATGTGGTCACCACTCTGCTGGTCTGTGTCCAAGCCGCAGTCCGCGGGGCCCAGCTTTGCAGGCTGTGTGGACACTCGGCCCCAGCACGTCCGGCTCACCTCTCTCTCTCTCTCTCCCTCCCTCTTTCTCTCCGTCTCTGGCTCGTCTCTGTCTCTCCATCTCCCTCCTGCCACCCTGCTTCTCTCCCTATTCCTGAGGGGTCTGGCTGGTCTCCCCGGCCCCCTTCCTAAGGACCACTTCCTTCTACTATTTCCCGCAGAGGACGAACACCGTGTTCTCAAGTCACTCGGAACCAAGCTTTCCTCCCAGGGGTTTTGTCGCCAACTTGATACATAATGAGGTTCTTTCGTTTTCGTTTGTTTTCAATTTTCAGGATTGCATTTTCTTCTTTTTGCTTTAATTTTGTTCTTTGTTTGTGCAAAGCATAAATGACTCCAGAGCCAACCATTTAAGTGGACGTGTTAGGAGAGGGCTTCCTTCCAAGTGTGCACCCCGAGGAGCCTGCTGTGGGCGTTCGTGTCACCCCCCCGGTGCTCCCTCTGCAGTGTGTGCACGCGTGTGTTTATACAGCGTCACGGTCGTAACAGATCTTCCATTGCCCCAGGACACCCCGGCTGAAGTGACGACGTTTAGCCGTGCATTTACCCGTGCTCCGGTGTGCGGTGTGGACCCACGTGGGTGAGGACTTGTTGTCTCTGCTCCACCAGAGGCAGCTGGGTAGTCATGTCCCCAGTGCTGGGAAGCTGGGCAGCCAGGTGCTCCAGGAGGGGGCTGTGCCAGAGCCCCCAACCCCTCTCGTTCTTCCCATGTGGGTGGTTGGCCTCTTCCCGGCATGGTGCCTGGGTTCCAAGGTGAATGTCCCAGATGGGTGACCTTTGGTGACCTCGCTTTGGAAAGTCACCCAATGTCACTTTCCCCCAGTCACTGGCCTGGCCAGGGGCAAAGGCTGGAAAATAGATCCCACCTATTGGTGGGATGTGCGGCATCGTAGGAGAGCGTGTGGGACGGGGGCATTGATGCAGCCTTTCTGGAAAATACACCGTACGCCCCAATTTCACACACGAGAGGGAGTGTAACAGAAACGGCTCTGCACCTGCCTCTCTCTTCCTGCACTTGTGAAACAGAGACTGCTCCCTGGAGGTGGACCCTCACCCCCCATGGAAGGTGCACCCCTTTCCAACTGGGCCAGCGAATAATCCTGGACACGGGTCACTTGGGGCTTTTCCTGTGTATCTTTACAGCAGAGTTTTAAGAGTGGCATTGCTGGGCCAAAGGGGAAATGCGCATGTCACTTGTTTCTGCCTGCGTTTGAGCCTTACGCAGTGGGCTGGTCCTGTGTGCGTTACGCTGTGTCCGGCTTCTTTGCTCCGTGTTCAGGTGTGTGATTCTCCCACGGCGTGGCCTGTGGCTCCAGCTGGCTCATTTCCATTGCCACGCGGTATTTCCTTCCTTGACTGTACCAGGCTTTGTTTCCGCATTCCAATGTTGACGGGCACCAGAGCTGTTTCTGCTGTGGGGCCGTCACACGGAGTCCCACGTGGGCATCCTTGTCCACGTGCACAGTCTCTAGGATGAGAGCCCGGCTGTGGATTTGCTGTGTTACGGAGAACTCCAAGCAGCTTCCACCCTCGGCAGCGTCGGGGAGTTCTTACCGCCCACACCCTCACCAACCTTCGCGTCTTGTGGGCTTTTTGCCTGTGTGGGTGGGAGTGTCATTTCCTCATGATTGGTTTGCATTTCTGACTGCTCAGGAGTGCTCTCACCTTTCTGCCTGTTTATTTTGCATCTGAGTCTCTTCGCTGTGAAGTGCCCCATAAGTCTTCTGCACGGCCTCCTATTCGGTTGTTCATCTTTTTCTCAAACGTTCTGAACACAAGTCCTGTATTAGCTGTTTATGTTGCAAACGGCCCTCTTATTTCCACCCCTTTATAAGCCGTAGGTAATAAAACGGCAAAATTGGGCCAGTCTCTACACAAATGATAAGTGGGGGCATGAGATAACGAGGTGCTGGCATGAAGCCCAGTGTCGGCCTCATCCCAGCCCTCCCGTAGTGTCACAGCAGAGCGACGTGCCCTGTGCTCGGAAGGAGAAGGATTTTCCTCGGCTTTAGCTGCGAAGCCGTGCGGCTCCTGAGCGAGCGCCGGGCCAGGGGCCTTGGGACCCACATGACTTATAGATGCGTTGTCCACAGCAGAGCATAAATACTGCACTAAAGCTCCATTTGTCATTTGTGCTGAACACTTCTGAACTTATGCAATATGAATTACGTTTTGTAATGGCCCTCGCGTCCGGGTCTTTGGGGAAAATATTGTTTTCAGCAAGACAAAGCAAATTGCAGGCACTCCTAAAGGGCCCGCGTCTGGCTCACAGAAATACATTTAATCTGACACAAGTTACTCTAACGATGTCTCGTGTCGTCTTTTATTGAACACAAAATGAGGTCTGCCCGTCAAAGTCGTGTGTGGGGGGAACCATCCTCAGTCGCAGTGGCTGGAGGTTCCAGGAGAGGAACCTGGATCCGGGTGTCTGCGGAAGCTGGCAGGCCCGGCTGACCATGCACAGCACACTCGTACGTGGAGGAAGGTGGCCAGGCTCTCCTGTGAGCCCGAGCCTCTCCCGGGATAGCGCATGTGGAAACCAGGGATGCCAGGGGCCCTCGGTGGCAGCCAGACCCCTCTGTGTCCCCCGGTGCCCATGAGCTCGGGAAAGGGGCAATTCGGTTCCCTCCTCAACAGTCAAAGCCTGGACCCCAAGGCCTTCCAGCCCTGATCTGCCGCCCTCCCCAGCCCACCTCAAGGGCTTCAGGCCGCAGCCCCGTCTCAGTTCCTGATGCATGAAATGAGGGATGAGGATGGACTCGGGAGGCCTGCAGCCTCGTGGCTGATGCTGCCTCACCTGTACCTGTGCTAGGCTAAGACTGCTCCGGATGACCTGTCCCCACCCCTCGTCCTCACCGTGTGTCCCCTGCCTCTGCCCGAGGCCACACGGAGGCTAGGAGCAGCATCGCGTGTGTGTGGGGACTAGGAGGCCTGGGAAAGGCTGCTGCGTTTGTGCCCCATGGAGCCGCGCCCGCGTGGGGACACAGTAGTGACACATGCGGTGACACATCCAGGCGGCCCTGAGGCTGGAGAGGTCTGTGATGAGGACAGGGGAGTGAGGGGGCCTGAGGCCCTACTGAGGGGAGACTATGGTGACAGGTGACAGAACAGAGAGGGGCGGTGGACATCCCGGCACTGAAGCTAGAGCGGGAGACAGGTGGGGTGGGGAGGCGGGGACCGTCCCGGGGGCGGCTCAGGGGCAGGCAAGGGAGGGGAGAGGGCGCGTGCAAGAGCCGGGCCTGAGATGCTCCAACAGAGACGCAGAGGGCAGGGCAGCGGAGGACACCAGCTCCCCATCCCCATCCTCTACTCGGCACGGATGCCAGCTCTGCCCTCAGGGCAGGGACTCGCGAGGGCACCCCTGGCAGGCTGCTGTGCCTTCCCAGAGCTGGTGCCCAGGAGACCCTCAGTCAGGGATTGCTAAATGGAGAGCAACCGGGAAGGTGGAACAGGGGTGCATGCATGTGGTGTGCGTGTGTGTGCACACGTGTGGTGTGTGCATGTGTGGCATGTGTATACATGTGGTATGTGTATTGCATAGTGTACATGTGTGCATGAGTGCAGTGTGTAGGTGTGTGTGCTTGTAGGTGGTGTGTGTGCATGTGTGGTATATATGCATGCATGTGCGTGGTGTGTATGTGTGTGCATAATATGCGTATGGTGTGTGTGCCTGTGTGTGGTGTGTATATGTGCATGCAGGTAGTGTGTTCATGTGTGGTGTGTGCACGTGTGTGCATGCATGTGATGCATGCAGCATATACATGTGCATGTGTGTGTATTGTTTGTGCATTTGCATGTGTGCAGTGTGTATACGTGTCTGTGCGTGCATGTGCTGTGTGCATGTGTGGTGTGTGTATGCATGTGTGGTGTATGCATGTGCACATGTGCTGAGTGTGTGCGCATGCACATGTGTGTGTGTGCTGTGTGTATGAGTGTGCACGTGTGTCTATGGTTCAGAATGGCCATAGGACAGGAGATGGGAAGAGTCCAGAAAAATGGCAGCACTTGGAGCAGTCTGGATTTCTATCAGAGGAACAAAATAGCCCAGTTTTGTGAGGTGTCCTGACCCCAGGGCAAGGTCGAGAGATTGGAATGGAGCTGCGATGGATGCCAGAGAGGGCAGGATGGGGACCCAGGTGGGTGTCTCATGTCTGTGTGGACCATGCGTGTGAGCTACGTAGATGGATCGTGTGTGAGCTGTGTGTGAATCATGCGTGTGAATCATGGGTGAATGGTGTGTATGTGTGAGATGTATGAGTGTGTATCATGTGCTCATGCCCACCTGTCCAACTGGGGCTCTCATCTTGTCTTACCTGACAGTGTAGTTGTCCTTTTTCTTACTGAATTTTTGGGGATACAATTCACCCATAACGTTGTTGAACCCGTGTGCCCCCTCTGAGATGACTGTGGCGGGGAGGTGGAGTGGGGAAGCTCTCCATAGGGGTGAGTCCATGTTCCCAGACATTCTGGGTCCCCCTGGACTCGCCCTACTGTGTGACCTCGGAAAGGCCATTCAGACTCTTTAGGCTTCACGCTCCTCCTTCGTAGACTGGGGCTGGTATTCCTTTTTTTTTTCTTTAAAGATTGTCCCTGAACTAACATCTGCTGCTAATCTTTTTTCTTCTTCTTCTTCTCCCCGAAGCCCCTAGTACCTAGTTGTTTATTCTAGTCGTGAGTGCCTCTGGTTGTGCTATGTGGGACGCTGCCTTAGCATGGCCTGATGAGCGGTGCCATGTCCATGTCTGCCACCAAAGCAGAACGTGTGAACTTAACCACTGGGCCACGGGGCCGGCCCCCAGTGTAGTTGTCTCAAATGCTTCCAGGGACGTGGACAGACTAGCGACATCCACCCCCCGAGGGCCTCGGGCGTGCTCCTCTGGGGCAGCATTGTCAGCGTCCTCCTGACAGGGACCACCAAGGCGAGCGAGGCTCTGATCCAATGGGCAAGGGATCCAGACCCCGCCTGCCCATGGAGACCCCCAGGCCAGCAGCCGGGCGCCGTCCTTGGTGGGCAAGGAGAACTGGTGCCCGGAGAGGCCACTGCGCCCCCCAAGGTCACTCACGTTTCCCTTCCTCTGGCACAGAGGCCTCGGGACCACAATTTGCGTCCAGCCAGTGAGTCCAGCGATGAACAGACCATTAACAACCCAACGCATTGCCCTCAGCAGGGCTGGCGCCCCCTGTGAGTTGGGGTGTGAACTCACACGGGAATTGGAGGACGAACAGCATTGCGAGTTGTGTGGCTCCTGACTCCCGAGCAGGATGGAGCCCCCCAATCCTGCAGAAGGAGACACTGAGATGATGATATTTCAGTCACCTATCGCTGCCCAATACTCACTCCAACCCGGCTTTCGACAGCCCACGGCTTCTGTGGGGCCTCCAGCCCAGGGTCCCCACCGGCTGCAAGAGGAGTGGGCCAGGGCTGTGTCCTCCCAAGGTCCTGGGGACCAGGAGCCGCTTCCAGGCTCACTCCGTGACTGTTGGTGGCGGTCACATCCTCATGGCGGATGGGTGAGGCCTTCGTGCCTCGCTGGCTATTGGCTGGGGCTGCCCTCTGCTCCTCGCCCGTGACCCCTCACAGCGCAGCCAGCAACATGGGGAGGGGAGAGCAGGCAGGACGCAGTGTGGTCTGTGTAGCTTCTCGCTTCTCAGGGCATCTTCCACCACTCGGCCACAGTCCACCTCAGCAGGGAGTCGCTGGGCCCAGCCCACACCCAGGGCCTGAGCCAGGGGATGGGGACGGTCAGGCCACCTGGGAGGGCTCTGCCACACATAGTGACTGTCCCGAAAGGCAGTGCCCAGAGCCTGCACCGCCGCCCCCCACAGAACCTTCCAGAAGCAGAGGTCCTCAACACAGAGATTCCCCAGTCATGGAGCTCAAGAGCCACTTCAGTGACCCACATCCAAGCCGTGATGGAAGCTTCCAGAACTCTGGTGTAATGTGAAAGATCATGAGGCATCCATGTGGCCTGGAACTTGGCAACAAGAACCACGTTTGGTTTTCATCAAGTGGAAGCACGAGGGTGGCGTTTCCACATTGGCAGAGACCATAAACTGAATCCCTGATGCCAAGACAGGACTGTGACCTCTGTTCCACATGCTTGAGCCTCAGCAGCCCCCGTCTGGACACGCTCCGTCCCCAGAGGTCAGAGGCCATCGGCTGCTCTTCAACTTGCAGTAAACTCGCCCAAACTCTTCCTTGCTCTTCCCCCTTTTCTCTCTCAGGAGTTGCACCTAATCGGGGTCACACCCCAGCACACAGCTCCGTGAATCCCTAAATTCTTCCCCTCAAACACGCCGGTGCGGTTTAGCAGGAAAGTGGTAGAACCTCAAGGTGGGACGTGGTGTTTGCAGTCAGATGTCGAACGCCAAGCTGGGAAGCAGGGCTGAGGGAGGAGCTGCCGTCCCACGGCATCCACGCAGCCCCCAGGCCCTTGCACCTCGCTGTGGGGAGAGAGGGGCTCCTGCTCCCCCCAGCTGACACCGGGGGAAGCTGATGGGGTCGCGAGATGGACGGCAATGAGTGAGACCCATGAGCAGCGTAACTTTGACCCACGAGCTGCAAAGCAAATAGTGATGATGCAGGAGGCTGGGACGGGTTCCCATCAGCGGTGTGGTTGGAAGGGGCTCCCTGGCTGGGGCACCTGAGCTGAGATATGCAAGGAAACACAGAGGGGCCCCCAGAGGTCTGGGGAATGTGCACCGCCTCAAAGGGGATGCTGATGTCCAGGGCCGGGCATGGGCAAGAACTCAGCATGGTCAAGGGTCAGGAAGGAGAAAAGGGCCAAGGGCCAGTGACGGAGGACTGGGTGGACAAGACAGCGAGGACAGAAGAGGCCGGCCCAGGGACCCTCAGGGCACAGTGTGCAGACCCCTCACGGCCTCTTCACTCGTCCATGCTCACCTGGCTTCCCTTTACCCGAGTGTAAACCTGTTGTTTTAAAATGCCAACGGGTCATCACAGGTCGACAGGAACCACAGCCGACATCAGGCCCAGAGGCCAGGACACTGTGGTGGGGTGAATCGTGTCCCCAAAAAGACGTGTTGACGACCTAAGCCCAGTGAATGCGACCCTATCTGGAAATGGGGTCCTTAGAGACGAAAGGAGGTAAAGATTTGGGAATGAGATCGTCCTGGATTAGGGTGGGTCCTAAATCCAATGATGCTGTCCCTGTAAGAGGCAGAAAAGGAGACGACGCAGATACACATGAGGGGAGGGGGCCACGTGACACGGAGGCAGAGGCTGGAGGGACGTGGCCATGCAGGAGCACCCAGGACTGCCTGCAGCCACCAGAATCTGGGGGGGCCTGGAACAGACTCCCCCACAGCCTCATAACGAACCAGCCTGCTGGCACCTTGGCCCCCAGACGGAGAGACAGAAACTCCTGCTGTTTTAAGCTACCCCGTCTGGGGGCCTTTGTGACGCAGCCCAGGACGCTGCTACGTGACTAGACTACATCCAGCCCTGGGGTTGGGGGAAGTGGGGAGCACCTGGGAGCCGCGTCCTCAACTGCACCACCTCCCTGCTGACCGCTCAGCGCTGACGTGACGGCCTGTTTCCCCGGCCAGGCTCCCTGCTGCGCCCCGGCCTTCCCTGTCAGCTCCTTCCTCTCCAGCTCTGAGGACCCACCCAGCCACCAGCATCCACCATGCCACGTAGACACAGAACACACTGCTCCAGGCCCACACAGCTACCAGCACCCCCCACGTCATGTGGACACAGAACACAGTACTCCAGCCCCCCCCCACATCAGTCATGTGTACACAGTACTCCAGACCCCCAGCTCCACGTGGACACAGAACACACGCCCCCCCCCCCCCCCCCCACGTCATGTGGACACAGTACTCCAGTGCCCCCCCCACATCATGTGGACACAGTACTCCAGCCCCCGCCCACTCCACGTGGACACAGAACACACCACTACTTGGTTCCTGGGCATTCGAGGCATTCGTGCTTGAGCTTCCCTGACAGACGCCATCCCCAGTGGGCTCTGTGCTTCCCGTGTGGTGGGAGGGCCCCCAGGCACAGCAGGGAAGGAAGGGGGGTGACCTGCGTACAGGTGCAGGTGGTTATAGGTCTTCACGGCCCCCAGGCCTGAGGGTGGCCACGTGGGGAGGCCTCTGACAGCCAACTTTGGCAGCCACGAAGGAGCCGTGAGTAGGAGCCCACCACGGGCTGGCCCAGGCCTCCGGGGACCTACCAGGGTCCTCAAT
The DNA here is from genome assembly GCF_021613505.1 of Equus quagga. NCBI lineage: Eukaryota > Metazoa > Chordata > Mammalia > Perissodactyla > Equidae > Equus > Equus quagga. Next base: position 119,913,427 of record NC_060275.1, read on the forward strand.
GGCCAGAAGGGCAAGGACCTCACTGGCCGCCCACCATGCAGTCAACGACACAGAGTGTGGGATCCACAGGTGGAAGCATCCAGAAATCCCACAGATTCCTAACAGACACAGATGTGGGAGCTACCACAGGTGCAACATGGAGCGCAGGCCTCCCGGGCCTGGGGCCACACCCTGTCATGGTGCCACCTGAGGTCCCAAGACTGGCCCTCTGGCCCCCTGCACTTACAGTCCAGCAGCGAGAGACCCAGCTTCTCTACACATTCCTCCGACCGCGGCCGTGTGGACGGAGCTCACATGACCGCAAACAGGTTTACAGATCTGCTTCTGGGTGCCCTGGAGGTCGGCAACCCGTGCTCAGGGCAGGTGCAGATTTCTGACTGCTCGGTGGTCTGACCACTGTGCCCGGCTCAGGGCACTGGAGGCTGCCCCGTCATTCCACAACAGAGAAACATTCTTCCCAGCCCACAGCTCCCAAAGCGCCACGGGCATCAGAGTGACCATCCTCCCCATGGTGGTCATCAGCCATGCTCCTGCTCCCAAGGCCTCTGCCCCACCACCCACAACCCCCAGCTCCTTTCCCACGACTGCCAGGAGCAGGCCGTTCTCCGCCCAGGACCCCAGGAGGAGCCGGGTTCAGGGGTCCGGGCTGTAGGGAGATGGAAATGCACTCCAGGGCGATAAACAGCTTATCCGGAGCGAGATGCCACCGGGAGCCCTTCTGTCCTCACACCCACTATCTGAGATCACCCGGGATGGATCGCACTACACAACGAAGCCGAAAGCGCGGCCAGGATGGATGCCCCCGACCTCCGAGGGGGAGATACAGCACCTATGATGGATACCGCACCAGGGGGTCAAGAGCAGAACCAGGCCCCTGCAGGGAGCGCCGCAGCGTTCATACATCTTGTCAGGAGCTGAAGATCCTAATCTCTGAGCACCTGCTCACGCACATCCGTCTTCCCGCCCCACCATCTCTCTGGCAGCAGGGGCTGCTTCTTGGAGCCGCGGGTACGAGGGGCCCAGAGAGCTGTATGCCACCTGCTGTTGGCCCAGCCTGGAATTCTTGGGATGGGTCTGGAGCACGGGTCCAAGCCACTCCCGACGTGACCCAGCGGGTTTCTTCCCAGATAAAGGGAGGGCTGTCTGGGGCTTCCTTCACCCCTGTCCCCACTGGACCCCGAGGTGTTGGTCCAGTGGGAGAGGCAACGAGACCCTCTCCTCCTGAGAAGGCCCGTGGGGGGCCGCCTCCACATGGGCTTCTCTGCAGGTGGGAGACAGGCAGCTGCAGGGGGCTCCAGCTGGGTCTCCGGGGTCCTCTGAGCCAGCGGTTTCCTCCGGGGATGTTGGAGACAGCCGGGGTTGGCAGAGGAACAGCCTCACCCGCTGCCCTGGTCTGCTGGCTGGAGAAAACACGCTTTCCGACCTGTCACACGCCACCTCCAGCCTCCAAGGGTGGGTTCGTGAGAAGAGGCAGGGACTGCTGTGCAGGTGGTGAAGCTGAGGACCCGTCACCCCGGTTGAGGGGGCCCAGTGCCCGGTGGGACCCAGGCTTGGTGCAGAGGGTCAGTGGCCGGGGGCACCATTTCTAGGTTTAGTAAACTTTGACCAATACAGTTCCCAGGGCTTTGCCTCGCCAGGCCTTCGGTACCGCAGGGGGCACACAGACCGGCGTCCCGCTGGGAGCCAGCCGGGGCCCAGAACCGCAAAACAGGTGGGGTCTTTCCGGGGACTCAGGCTTCACTGTCAGCCACGTCCAAAACACGGCAAAGAAAGATCAACTCGTTCCCTGGAATTTCGATGACAAACGTCCGAACTTCACGTCTGACTGCGGCAGATCCACGGGACGTCCGTAGATGCAGTGTCTCCTCCTTTTCACGGCCTCTGACCCTGGTAGGCGGCTCGGGCTGCCGCAGCAAGTCCCACAGGCCCCTGGGGCAGCTTCAACTAGAGAGGCATACTCTCACCCAGTGTCAGGGGCTGCGAGTCCGAGACCGAGGTGTGGGTGGGGCTGGTTCATCCTGAGGCCGTGAGGGGGAATCCGCTGCAGGTCGCTCGAGCGTCTGGTGGTTGCTGGCGTCCTTGGCTTGCGGCAGCCTCACCCCATCTCTGCCTCCAGCTTCACATGGCGCCTCCCTGTGTGTGTGTCTTTGTCCAAACTTCCTCTCCTTATAAAGTCACCCGTCCTATCTGATTAGGGCCCACCTCCTCCAGGATGGCCTCATCTTCATGGATTACTCCCACATCCACCCTGTTCCCAAATGAACTCAGCCTGAGGTCTGGGGGGTGACTTTTGGGCACACGGTCCAGCCCCCAACACTGATTTGTCTTAGGCCCGCTGTTCCAGGTAGGAGATCATGGCCAACAGCCTGAGCTGTTTCTGTTCCCATCTTGTTTCTGTCACCACCGCTCCCTCCACTGCCTGCCAGGGACATTGGGGAGCCCTGGGCACCCACGGACTGTCTTGCGGCCAGAGTCCCACGGAGGGACCCTGCGTCCTCTGTCCTCATCTGCTGGCCCCCTGCCCCCTGGAGAAGCTCAGGTCGTTAACTCCATGGGGCAGCTCCTCACAACCCATCTACCTGGCACCCTCACTGCCGTGTGGACAAGCCCTGACAGGTGTTCATGGGGCAAATCTGCTAGATGCAGGAGCCAATTGCTCAGTCTGTGAACCATCCGCAGTTTCTCGCATTCATGATCAGAGTAGGAGTCCAGCTCAACACACACAGTGAGTCTGCAAACAGGACTAGAAGCTTCTGAAGACAGTAGACGTCCTGATTTCAGAAACAAGTTGTTCGTAAACCCAGAGAACCAGGCCTCTGTGACAGGAGCGTCTGTAGGATGGAGACCCCCCAGTAGCTCGGGCCCCTGGGCTGTCTGAGGACAGGCTCCAGGGCTGACCACGGGGAGGGGCCACAGTGAGCCCCGCCTCCCAGAGTCAGGCCAGGAGGGACCCAGGAACCGGGAGATGGGATGCAGCGTTGTGCCCCATGTCAATTCCGGAACCAGGTGGAACAGATCACGGGGGGAGGGCCCTGACAGGTGGTGCTGGGGGCAGCCCGGCAGTCACTTCCCTGCGGGAGGAAGAGGTGGGCAATTTCCCCAGGGCCTGGTGCCCATCACTGGCCAGAGGGTGGAGTCCTAGCAGTGCCGCCAGTGCCAGGGGCTTGTTCCGGACATGGGGCCAAGGATCGTCTCTGCACCTCCCCGTCTCCTGTCAGGAGGGCCCAAGGCTGGACACCCTCACAGACCCTCTAACTACGTCCACGCTGCTGGGCTCCCAGGAAACTTGTTGAAGGAAGCAGGCCCTGCTGCTCCTGCTGTCCCTCGGGGAGAAGTCAGGACCCCCGGAGCGACCACGGCTCAGGCCAGGAGGAGAAGAAGGGTCAGCGTGCGTGGATCCCCCGCCATCGCCCTCCTTTCGATTTCCTCGGGGAGAAAGAGATCACAGCAGCCTTCTGCCAGTTCCATCAGGGTGGCTGACCCACAGTCTTGACCTTTGGGAGGCCCCGGGGTCCCCACACACGACCTATACACACGACTGAGCACAGAGCACCGAGCTGCCCTCGGGCAGGGAGGGAGGCTTGTCTGCCCAGAGCCCCCAAGGACAGGCCAGTGTGGGTGTCAGGGCCCAGTGCCCACTGACCCGCAGGTCCTGGGACCGCACCCACGGGCGAGTGCGTGTCCTGGGGCATCGCAGCAAAGTGCCACACGCCGGGCGGCTTAGAGAGCAAACGAGTCCTCCCACAGCTCCGGAGGCCAGGCCGAGATTGAGGTGTCGCGGGGCTGTCCCTCTGAGGCTGCAGGAGAACCTGGCCAGGTGGCAATAGCCTCTGGCATCCTGGCAGTCCCGGGGCTCCTGGGCTTCTCCCCTGTGTTAGTCCTACGGGATCCAGGCCGCCCCACGAGCTTATTTAACTCAGTTACCTCTGTCAAGAGCCCCCACCAAATAAGGTCGCTTTCGGGTACCGGAATTAGGATCTCAACTCGTCTTTTTAGGGGGCTCAATTCAGCCCATAAGAGAGGGCGTCCGCCACCACAGGGCGCGACGCTGATACCGGCAGGAACACCTCGAAGCTGACATGGCGGGGGCAGGAGCACCCAGAGGCCTCGCCCCACTGCTCACGCTCAGGCCCCAAACCCCTGCCGGCCTCAAACCTGCCACGGCCGGGCCTGGACGTGGCCCTCCTGCCGGCTGCGGAAAAGGCAACAGCAAATCTTTAGAAACTAAGTGGAAAATCTCTTTTCTAGAAATAAGGGAAGCACACGTCAGTGTCAGTTTTTCCAACCAACCTCGTGTTTCTGCGACAGAGGAGGAGGCTCATGGGGCAAAGTCACACGGCCCCACAGGATGAAGGGGAACCCAGTCACGATCCGGATCCCAGAACAAGTGGGCAGGGTGAGTCATCCCCACGCTGCTCGGATGTTAAACTCTCCAGAACAGCTCGGCCAGACGCAGAACACGAACTATCAGGAGGATCGGAAACACAGAGGGGAAAACACTGAAGAACCGGGAAGCCCTTTATCCACAGGAAAGTAAACACCACTGAAGGAAACATGTCCTGCCTTGTGTGGTTCCTGTTAGCACATCTCCGTTTCTCTACGTAGCACCTCAAATGAAAACTGTTTTCCACGGGAGCCTGCAGAACAAGGATAGATGTCAAAGGTCACCTGATTGACCTCTCCCTGTCCGGATGAGACTGGGAGCCCACGGAGGAGCCAGGCGTACATCCTAGGGCGAGTGTGGGCACCTGTGGCGTGGGGGCCCTGTGCTTATTCCACAGTCCCAGCGGCCGCTGTGTGTTCACAGAAGCACATGAAGGTCAGCCAGTGGCCAGGCCCTGGGACCACCAGGGCAGGGCTGTCTCGTGGGACGCTGGGCCTTCTTAAAGGTGGTCCTAAAAGGTCAGACACGTGTTCTGAGGGGATGCACATGTGCCTCTGCGATACGGCCTCCTCTCACTGCAGAACCTTCCACAGCGGGGTCGGGGGACCCGGAGCCTGAAGGAAAGCTCACAGACGCCCGCGGGCTGCATCTCCATCGTGACCCGGAGGCTGCCGGTGGAGCACAAACAGGCGAGAGCAGCAGCAAGGAGATGGACCCCAGATAGACAACACGCGAGTGTGCAGCCTGAGCATGTCCCAAATACCGCAGGGCGCACCGTTCTGTCAACAGCAAAGGAGTCGTCTGCTGTTTAACTGAGATTCAAGTGTAAGTGGGTGTTCTGTACTTTACCCAGCAGCCCCAGATCAGACAGCCCTGGAAGATGGAGGAACGAGAAGGTGATGCTCACCAACGCCTCTGGGCTAGGCACCTGCAGTGGCCTGCCGTCCCTCCCCGCAGGTCATGGAGGAAGATGCCATCTGTGTGTCACCTGGCATGTCACAGTGCACCCTGCCCAGCTCCTGAGATCTCGGGGGCATCCTCCGGGAACAAAATCCGCTGCCACTTCTTGCCTTCTTTGTACCCTAGTGCAGAGCTCTTTAAAAAAGTTTCTTCCGACTCAGGAAGAATAGTGCAGGGGGTGCAGAGAAGCTTTGTTGTGGTTCACAGACGGTGCCCCGTGGTGCACAGAAGCTTGGAGCAATGTAACCATTGCCCCAAACACAGCCACTTAAGTCAGCACTAAACATTTAACTAGCTGACGTCGTGTCTGTGGGTCAGCTCAGCCAGTTGGTTCTGTCTCAGGGTCCCTCCTGAGGGTGAGGACGAGATATAGGCCGGGCTGCAGTCTCATCTGAAGGCTTGACTGGGGCTGGAGGACCCCGTTCCATGGGCATCCACTCAAACACCAGGACAGTTAATGCTGGTTTTGGCTGGAGGCCTCCGTTCCTGCCATGTGGCCCTCTCCACAGGGCTGTTTGAACGTCCTCATGGCACAGCAGCTGGTCACCCTCAGAGAGGCCCCCTGGGCTCCAAGAGGATGAGCAGGAACTCCAAGCCCCCTCTCTAGAAGGTGAGTGGGCAATCCAGACAGACCCACCTCATGATGAAAGGCCACGTGCACCAGGGCCAAGTCGGCAGGTTGTCCCAGCCAGGGCCCCAGGCTCACAGGAGAGGTCTGCCAAGACCAGAAGCTCCAGCCCACACCATACACCAGGCGCCCCGTGGAGCCCAGACCACCCAGCTGAGTCCAGACCAAAGTCAGCCACCGAATCAGGGTGGACAGATGGCTGTGGTTTTACAGCTTTCTGGAGGTATAATTGACGAATAAAAATTGTATCTATTTGAGTATACAAAGTAAATATTTGATCAATGTATACACTGTGAAATGATTACCACAATCAAGTTAGCTGACACACCCATCACCTCCGCTAGTTTCCACTGTGTGTGTGGTGAGAACGTCAGGACCTCCTGTCTGAGTGAGCTTCAGGTGCACCATCCAGTACTGCCAACTAGTCACCGTGCTGTACACTGGACCTCACTCAGCACCCATTCATCTTATAACTGAAGGTGGTACCTTCCGACCAACATCTCCTCATTTCCCCACCCCCAGCAAGCACCAGTCCACTCTCTGTTTCTGTGAGTTCAACTTTTTTAGATTCCACATGTGAGAGCATGCTGCATTTGTCTTTCTGTGTCTGACTTCTTTCACTTAGCACAATATCCTCCAGATCCATCCATGCTGTCATTGTATATACATACACCTCATTTTCTTTTTTCTTTTTTTGGTGAGGAAGATTGGCCCTGAGCTAACATCTGTTGCCAATCTTCCTCTTTTTTTTGTCCTCCCCAAAGCCCCTGTACCTAGCTGTATATCCTAGTTGTAAGTCCTTCCAGTTCTAGGTGGGACACCGCCACAGCATGGCTTGATGAGCGGTGTATAGGTCTGTGCCCAGGATCCAAACTGGCGAACCCTGGGCTGCTGAAGTGGAGTACGTGAACTTAAACACTACACCACCAGGCAAACCCCCACATTTTCTTTATCCATCAACAGATACTCAGGTTGTTTCCATGCCTTGACTATTGTGAAGGATGCTGCAATGAGCGTGGGAGGGCAGATGTCTCTTTGAGATCCTGTTTTCATCTCCTTTGGATATATACCCAGAAGTGCGATGGCTGGATCATATGGTAGATCTATTTTTAACTTTTGGAGGAACCTCCACACTGTTTTCCATAGTGGCTGCACCAAATTACATTCCCACCAACAGTGCACAAGGGTTCCCTTTTCTGCACGCTCTCTCCAACACTTGTTATCACTTACCTTTTTGAGAACAGTCATCCTAACAGGTGTGGGGTGCTATCTCATTGTGGTTTTGATTTGCATTTCCCTGATGGTCAGTGATGTTGAACACCTTTTCATGTACCTGTTGGCCATCTGTGTGTCTTCTTCAGAAAAATGTCTATTAAGACCCTTTACTCATTTTTTAATTAGGGTATTTGTTTGTTTGTTTTGCTATTGAGATGTAAGAGTTCCTTATATATTTTGCATATTATCTCCTTATCAGCCAACTGGTTTGCAAATATTTTCTTCCATTCTGTAGGTTGTCTTTTCGTTTTGTTGAATATTTCCTTTGCTGTGTAGAAACTTTCTAGTTAGGTATAGTCCCACTCATTTATTTTTGCTTTTGTTGCCTCTGCTTTTGGTGTCATATCCAAAACATTATTGCCAAGACCAAGGTCAAGGAGGATTTTCCCCAAGTTGTCTTCTAGGAACTTTATGGTTCCAGGCCTCACATTTAAGTCTTTAATCCATTTTGAGTTAATTTTTGTGAGCGGTGTAAGATAGGGATCCAACTTCATTCTTTTGCATGTGGACATCCAGCTTTCTCACACCAAAATTGAAGAGACTGTCCTTTCCCCATAGAGTGCTCTTGGCTTTCTTGCCAAAGATCAGTTGGCTGTCTGTGTGTGTGTTTATCTCTGGGCTCTTGATTCTGTCCCATTGGTCTATGTGGTTGTTTTTATGCCAGTACCATGCTGTTTTGATTACTACAGACTGGTAATATAGTTTGAAATCAGGGAGTGTGATGCCTTCTGCTTCATTCTTCTTCCTCAAGATCGCTTAGGTTATTCAGGGTCTTTTGCGGTTTCAGACAAATTTCAGGATTTTTTTCTATTTCTGTGAAACGCCGTTGAAACTTTGACAGGAATTGCATTGAATGTGCAGATGGCTTTTGGTGTACGGACAATTTTAACAACCTTGATTCTTCCGATCCACGAGCACAGGATATCTTTGCATTTATTTGTGTCTTCTATTTCTTTCATCGACGTCGTGTGGCTTTCAGTGCACTGATGTTTCATCTCCTTAGTTAAATCTGTTCCCAAGTATTTTGTTCATTTTGATCCAATTGTAAATGGGTTTTTTCTGAATTTCTTTTTCAGACAGTTTGTTGTTAGTGTATAGAAACACAACTGATTTTGGGATGTTGGTTGTGTTATCCTGTAACTCTACTGAATTAGTTAATTATTCTAATAGTTTTCTGCAGGAGTCTTTAGGATTTTCTATGTATAAGATTATGTCATCTGCACACAGAGACAATTTAACTTCTTCCCTTCCAATTTTTTTTTTCTTTTATTTCTTTTTCCTGCCTGACTGCTTTGGTTAGGATTTGCAGTGCTATGTTGAATAAAAGTGGTGAGAGTGGGCACCCTTGTCTTGTCCCAGATCTTAGATCCAATTTGTTGAGAGTTTTTATCATGAACAGATGTTGAATTTTGTCAAATGTCTTTTCTGCATCTATTGAGATGACCGTGGTTTTTATTCTTCATTCTGTCAATGTGGTGCATCACATTGATTGATTTGTGGATGTTGAACCATCTTTGCATCCCCAGAAGGAAGCCCTCTTGATCATGGTGTGTGATCCTGTCAGTGTCCTGTTGGATTTGACTTACTAGTATTTAGTGGAGGGTTTTTGCATCTATGTTCATCAGGGATATTGGTCTGTAATTTTCTTGTGGTGTCCTTGCCTGGCTTTGGTATGAGGGTAGTGCTGATCTCATAAAATGAGTTTGAAAGTGTTCCCTCCGCTCCAACTGTTTGGAAGAGTGTGAGAATGACTGGCACTAACTCTTCTTTACATGTTTGGTAGAATTCACCTGTGAAGCCATCCGGTCCCAGGCTGTCCTTGCTGGGAGGTTTTTAATTACTGCATCAGTCTCCTTACTCATTATTTGTTCAGATTTTCTATTTCTTCATGATTCAGTCTTGGTAGGTTGTATACTTCTAGAGATTTATCCATTTCTTCTAGGTTGTCCAGTTTGCTGGCGTATGATTGTGCATGGTAGTCTCTTGTGACCCGTTGTATTTCTGCAGTATCAGTTGTAATGTCCTCTTTTCCATGTCTGTTACCCAGGACTTGGGCGGGCGGGGATCCTGTTTGGTTCCAGAGCGAACAGGACTGCCTCCAGGTCCTTGGTCCGTAGGGCTGGTGCTGCGACAAGAGTCCACGTTAATCTCCACAGTTCAGTCCACAAAGTCCACGCAGGACTGTCACCATGTGCGTGGATGGGAGTGGCTCCCACCTGGTCCCTTGGAGGGCTCCGGCCGGGGCACTGGGCAGGGCCCCCGCCGGCAGGATTGCTCTGGGACCGCAGCTGAGAGGGACTGCCTCCGGATTCACAGAGCTGAGGTCTGTAAGTCAGCCTCCAGGGCATGGACGGGAGTGCCTCCCACCAGATCCTGAGTTAGCAGGACTGCTCCTGGAGTGTGGCCAGGGAGTCTGGAACCGGGCTACAGGGCTGCTTGAAGAACCACAGTTGGAACAAGGTCCGCAGGCCAGCCTCTGGGGTGGACAGGTGGGACTCCCCCCATGTCTCTGGAGAATGGTGCTCGTGTCAGGACCAAGGCCAGATGCAGCTGTAGCTGAGTTCACAAGGGGACGGGGCTGTTTCTGGGCTTGTAGCTGGGATCACGGTCCATGAGCCTCCCATCTGGGTGCAAACCCACCTGTTCAAACGGCCCTCCTCAGTCTTGGGCTCCACTGGGGTTTCCCAGCTCCTTTCTGGATCCCAAAGCCCCCTCAAAGGCCCTTCCGTCCATGAATAGCTACGGAGTTAGTGTTGCTGTGGGGGGACACGAGTGGGGGACCCCAGCCCCTCACCTACAGTCCCAGTGCCCCAGCCCAGGGCCCCAAGCACCAATGTCCCTACCCCAGGGCCCCCACTGCTAGTGTCCCCATCCCCAGGGCCCCCCACCCCAGAGTCCCCAGGCCATCACTTCTAGTCCCAGCACCTCCAACCACAGCGCCCCCGTCCCCCGAGCCCCCGGGTCCAGAGCCCCCACCCCAGGGCCTCCATCCCCAGGGCCCCCAGCACAGAGCCCCCACCCC
>NC_060275.1:119923705-119928684 GCF_021613505.1 Equus quagga
CCACCCCCAGGGCCTCCATCCCCAGGGCCCCCAGCACAGAGCCCCCATACCCTCACCTCCAGCCGTAGCAGGGCCGCTGTTCAGCAGGCCAGAGAAGCAGGCATGGCCACCCTGCCTGGCAGGCAAGGCTGGGCACACAGACACCCCACAGCTACCCTCCAGAGCCTCTCACAGGCCAAACCCACCTGGAGGCCGAGGAGGGCAGGTGACCAGGTCAGCACAGGGTAGAGCCTGGACCTGGCTGAAGGCCACAGGCAGAGTCCAGGTGGTCCAGGGCTGGGATGCTGGCCCCAGTAGAGGGTGTGACAAGCTTCCTCTCTGCAGGAAGTCGCGTGGCTGGACAGCAGGGTTCTCACGGTGTCCTTCCGGAAGCCCAGCAAGACCACTGTCACGGAGGACGTGCAGCACCCAGAAGTCAAATGCGGACAACGAGAAGATTCACCCCACTGTGTGCGAGGCCACGAAATGGCCGAGGGAACAGAGTGAGCCCCCGGCACGCTGCCCTACAGGCACCTGCCAGATAAGCCAGCAGGTGCTGAGGAAGAGTCGAAGCTTCCCAGCACCCCTCCACCCCTGCACCCCTGTACCCTTCCACCCATGAAATCCTGGACCCCTCCACCCCTCACACTTGCACCCCTCCACTCCTTCACCCCCCACACCTGCACCCGTCCACCTATGAAACCTTGCACCCCTCCACCCCTCACCCCTGTACCCCTCCACCCCTGCACCCCTCCACCCACACCCCTGCACCTCTGCACCCCTCCACACCTGCACCCCTCCACCTATGAAACCTTGCACCCCTCCACCCCTCACCCCTGCACCTCTGCACCACTCCACCCGTGAAACCCTGCACCCGTTCATCCCTCCCCCCTGCACCCCTTCTCCCCTGCACCCCTCCCCCCATGGCCTCAGGGTGCCTCCCTTCTGGGGCTGTCTTCGAGGTGACTTTGACATCTGTTGCTTTTAAAGCCCACACATTTACGAGAAGTAGACGTTATCAACCCCGTTTTACATTTTACATCTGAGAAAATCGAAAATCAGAGAAATTAATTGTCTTTTCTTGCTCAGGGTCATGACCCAGGAATTCATGGGCAATGAAACTATAAGTGAAGGGACATCGGTGGGTGACAATGCTCCAGTGCATTCCTGGGGTGCTCTGGGGCTGCAGGAAGCAGCCTGCACCAGAGCTGGGCGTGGGCAGGTCGCCCAGGCCCCCAGCAGCACGCACAGTGCCACAGTGCTGGGCCCAGCCTGGACAGTCCACGTGCACTGTCGGAGCCCACGAGCCTCGTCCAGCCGCACAGAGGCTTGGCCTGGGGGGTGCTGCCTCGGCCCAGGCCGGACGAGGGGCTTCAACACCACCTTCCTTCAGGCCTGTTTCTGGGCTCCTGCTGGCTCAGGCCTGCCCCCACGCTCCATCTGCACGGCAGCCCGAAAAACCACACAGCCCACAGCTGTCTTCCCTGGCTTGATTTTTTTTTAAGAGAGAATGGAAAGGAATAAAAAAAAAAAAAGGAAAGAAAGACTAAGAAAGAGATGCAGGAGATAAAAGGCACATGTGGGTGACAAAGACTATGACATAGTCAGATTTTATTAATGGCTCGCCCATATGCATTCGGAGGATAATTAACCATTCACAGGTGAAATTAGCTGATAGGAGCACCGTCGTGAGCAAATCGAATGAGCTCCGATTGTATCAATAGTTTTCAACCAGTGTCCCTGGTTATCAAACCATCAAATAAATTTGTCCACTCTCTTCCTTTGGGGGGAAAACTTTAATTATCCAGCCCCAGCACATGGCAGGTCATTAATAAAACCTAGTTATCGGGCTGCAGGTTCGGGAGCTTCAGTGTTATCCATCTTTTATCTAAATAAACATTTGGAAAATGTCCTTAAAATTATTATAGGTACTTTGCCCCTGCCCCACAACAGGAATTTCTAAATGGAACCCAGCTGCATTTGACTGCACAATACGTGGCGTGCCGTCCACCCACCAGGCCCGCAGCCGACGGAGAGCCGGAGCTGGGCTGCGCCTGCACTGATGGGTCTGGCCGACCTGCAAATGCAGATAAGGGGGACGCCGTGCGGCTGGCTCTCCTTAATGTATATTTACGCGGCCCTTACGTTATGCATGCATTCCTTATTTTCATGCCACATGTATCAATGACAAATGGGAGAACTGAACGGCCTGCGCTAACAGAACAGGCCCCTGGTCTTCCTTCCCAAGGTGCGATATCCAGACAGGGGTCTTTTATGAAAAGAAAGAGTGCTTTAAAAATTGTCTATTATTCCATTTCCGGTAAGTAATGGCCTTTCTAGAGAGACCTTCAAGACTGGTCTATTTAATTATTAGACACAAAAGTACATTATAATTGTGGTGTGTGTTTACTCTTGGAGAATTAGCATTCCAGACTGGATTTATAGAACCCATTCCAGGCAAGGAACCGGAGCAATAACACCAACGGCAGAAACATAACGATAACACACGGTGCACACTGCAACCTGTCATTGTGTTGATGGCATTTCCCTTTGTGGTTTCAACGGGGTTCTCCCAGGAGTACATGGAGGCACCCCGCTTCCAGGCGCCACATGCAAACATTTTACTGGAGCCGGGGGCCTGTTGGGCACAGGGACTCGCAGACAGCAAAGCTCCAAAAGCACAGACCAAATGAACCAAATGGTAAGAAAAGCAAAGTTTCACTTTGTATCGAGGAATGCCTGGAGAAGGGGTGTCGGGAAACCGCGTGTTGAATTTGCTTCACTCCATCCCTCTCTCCTGAGTTGTCCCAACAGTTTTCTGAACAGCTATATTAAGGCAAAAGAAGTGGAAAAGCGGGTCGCCAGGAGATTTACCCAGAGGGACATGCTCCGGCTCATGCAGGCCGGAGGTTCATATTCCGGCTTGTCCAGGCTGGAGATTTTCGGGTCTTCCACCAGCTCAAACCACAGGGCAGGCTCCCTCCAGAGTCAACCCACTCCGTGGAGGGCAGGATGGAGCAGTCCGGGTGCTTTCTTTTTCTTTGCTTCACACAGACGCTAAAGGTGAAAGCAAATTCTTACACCCCACTGAGCCTTCAACAGGAAACAGGCTTCCAGACAAGTCCTGCAGCTCGCACACCGTTAGCAGAAAGGAGCCATGCCCAGGAGGGATGTAGTCAGAATCTGCTTCCGACACCTGGCCCACATGGCCCCGAGTCGGGTGTGAAGGTTGGGGATGACCGACTGCTTAATAAATCAGAGCAGGGGCCCTGGTCCAAGGCCCCCAGGAAGGACGGGTGCCTGAGATGACCGTGGGTGAGGGGCTGAGACAGGGTGGCTCCTGAAGTCCCAGATCATGGGGTCAGGATCCAGTTCTGTCTCTGGGCAAACAGCGGCCATGTTTAAACGTCCCTATGCAGAACCTCAGATGCCCCTTTTTCCCGCCCACCAGCCGAGAGAGGGCTCAGGGAAGGAACAGGATCAGCATAGGGAGCCAATGATCTCAGACCATTCGGCTTGATTTCGGGCTGATTTCCCCCCTCACACCCGTGCCAGCTCTAAAGTCCTGTGGTTCTGGTCACCAGGGGACTCCTAACAGCCAGTTTCTCTCTTCACCATCCGTTAAGCAAACACTTAGCACTTAGGAATGGTAAAGAATTTAAAAAGGAAAGTGACGCTTAGGGAGCAGCCATCCTTTCCTGTGACGACTCCCTCTCCCAAGTTTTGGGGACCCTCACTTGCTGGTTTTGGGGCAGCCGAACTTGCATCTCAAGCCATCCCCTGAAGGGCTGTCAGCCCTAGGGCAGGGTCCGAGCAGGGGAGGAGGGGACCAAAGACACGGGACATCCTGGTGATGGGTGTGCACGCCCCTGCAGGGCTGCCGTGTGGGTGAACTTCTGCATCCCAGGCAGAACCAGGCAGGAGGCCAGCGGCCAAGCTTGGGGCAGAGTCAGAGAGGGGTCTGAACACTGAGGGGTCCTAAACTCGAAGTGAGGCGGGAGCGAGGCCGAGAGTGAGAGCCGGAAGCTGCCCTCAGAACGCAGGCTGAGGGACTCCCAGAGAGGAAGGTTTGCACGGCCTCATCCATCTGCGCACAAGTTTTTCCCTCGCCCCTCTTCCACAGGGCAGACCCGCTTCTCCCACCCCCTTCTTCAAGTCCTTGCTCAAAGTCGCTCCTTCAGTGTCGGACCAAGGTGGAGGGAGGTAGAACCAGCCCCGATGGGATCCAGGGTGCGTGCAGATCCGGGACAGCCCAGTGCTGACCGCTCTAGCAGAGGCTGGCACCCAGACTCTTATGTGCGGGATGCTGTGTTCACACCCCAGACTCAGCCTGGAGGCCTGTCTGCATCGCTGGGAAATAGCCATCGTGGCTTATTTAAGGGAGCGTTTATTAAACCAGCAGGGATTGGCTTCACTCTGAAGCGTCTGCTGCTTCAGGCTCTGGAACCGCACAGTCAATGGCAGCAGGAGCATCTTGCACCCTCGAGTGTGTAAAACGGACCTGGTTTGAACTAAAAGGTGCTGGGTCCCAGAGACCCTGTGCAGAAGAGTTAAGAATGTAAAATAGCTCAGTTCTGTCTATTGAGCACCTCCTGAATGATCTCGTTTTGGATATGCTGAGTTAAATAAAATGTATCATTAAAATGAATTTCACTTGTTTCTTCTCACTGAACTTGCACGTGTGGCTCATGTCATGTTTCTACAGGACAGGAGGGTGTAGAAATCCTGCGACAGAGGAGTGCCTTCCACACGGTAAGGAGAGGTCCTGGACCCCGGTCACCACGGGGGCACCACCATGAAGAACCTAGCCTAGTAGCCAGTGGGCACACCAGGCCAGCAGAATGCTTTCCAATGGTGCCCATCACTGCGCTCAGGTCTGAGGGCAGGTGGAGGGCACAGGTTATCTACCTGGTCACTGTGCTCAGCTCTGGGCACAGGTGGAGGGCACAGGTTATCCTCCTGGTCACTGTGCTCTGGTCTAGGCACAGGTGGAGAGTACA
>NC_060275.1:119928694-119996994 GCF_021613505.1 Equus quagga
CAGGTCTGGGGACAGGTGGAAGGCACAGGTGATCCTCCTGGTCACTGCCCTCAAGTCTGGCGTGTCACTGGATCCCAGATGCTCAAGCAAGGCTGAGCGCAGGATGTGTGAGCACTTTCTCTCTGCACAACCAGAAAGAATTTCCCAGGTCCTCTGGATACAGCTCTTTTTGCTTAGAGGCCACTACCGTATTTCCACCTCCTCTATAATGCCATCTTCCTAGTAATGCTTCCTCTTTTAATCAATTTGACTTGAAATTACAGCGGCTGCTGAATTTGGATGTGTTTCTTTCTGCTCTGGGCTTTACCTATTTCTCCCAGCATTTACATGTTTTCACTTAAAGTCTTGGCGACATTTTTAGCCCAATCATTCTCTATTTTGTAATTCTATCTGCTCTGCTCTCTGCATGCTAGCTTTAGTGGTTATATAATTAAAGAGCAGAGATTTTTTTTCCCTTGGCTGTACAAGGTGAAAAATGTTAGCTATTTCCACACTTCAGAGGCCCAGCTGCTACAAGCATTAAAAATTACTTAAAACATAAATTTATGGCACTGTGATCACAATGGATTGTGTTGTTGTAAATGAATTGTGCTGTAAATTGCTGTCTTAAATTAAAATACAGCTTATTAGGAATGGCAGGAGAGTGGCACAGAAGGAAGGAAGGCTTTATATAATTGTCCCCAAAAGCCTGTCCCTCCCAGAAGTGACGGCAAAAGATGTGCCAGAAGCAGCTACTACGTCCCAGCTGCAGTGGGGCCTGCCGTTGGACCTGGGGCCCACTTTTCTCTTTGTCCCTCCCCTCAGCTCTCCTCCCCTCCCATCTGTCCTCCAGATTTATTGAGGGTCCAGCTGTGCATTGCTCTGAGGCAGGCAATGGACACAGAAAGATGAGTAAGATGCCACCTTTTCCTCAGACAACACAGGGTCTAACACAGAGGAGCAGGTGCCATGGGGGGAAACAGTGGGGGAAGGGCGGTGATGAAGATGCAAATGGAATGTTCTTTGAGCCACAGAGAAGGAGCAAGAGCATTCAAGGACACACGGAGGAGATGGGAACCTGACTGGTTAATCTAAGCCAGCAGATGTAGAAACCAACAGGAGTTCAGAATCTCGGTATTAGGAGGGGCTTCCATGAGAAGAAATACACCCTTTTCTCAAGCATTTGTGGAAGTGCTTGAGTCTCAAGCCTGTTCTCGACACAGACACTCCCACTGGTGGAGAACTTGCCACTTTGTGAAATACCCCCTCCCATTTGGGGACACAGAGTCAAGTCTTCTCCCAGCTCAACAGCCTGAAAATCAAGGCTTCAATTTGGACACTTCAACCTAGAAATCTCTGGGTGACTTCCAGGAGGAGACTCATAGTAGAGGAGGCAGCATGGGCTGGGTGCTGGGCACATCCCGGGCGTGACTAGAACAGCCGGGGCACGTGCACACGAGCGGAGGATACCAGGGAAGGTCTTGCTCCTGTGTAAACAACGGGAATGAGGTTGACCCAGTGGAGGGTGTTTAGGATCAGGGCTTGATTGAAAAGACTTTTTGGAGGTCTGTGAGCAATGGGGTAAAAGGAGGCTGGAAGTGTTTCAGGAAGAGTCATTTGCTCTCATACTGGATGGAGACCTTGGAAGTCATGTAGTCCACCATTCACAGGCTAACAGCTCCTGCTAAGACTCCAGCCATGAGACTGCACACATGCTTCCTGCACAGTGGCTTCACCCCAGCAGCTGAGCATGGCTGGCTGGGCATCTCAAGCCTTTTTCAGCCTAAACAGTCCCAGCATCTCGTTCTCCTTTGACAGAGTCTCCTGGTCCTTCCATATCCTGCCACACCCAGTTCCAGGTGCTTCACTACACACAAGTTGAGAAATTTAGGTATAATAGAGGGGCTGATGCTCATTAATTTAGTCACACATTCCCCAGACATCTGTTTAGTAACTAAGCAATGCCAGATGTTGTATGAGGCACGGAGGGTGCAGAGGAAAACAAGTGGCTCTTGCCCGAATGAAGCCTCAGCTGGATGAGGGGAGATGGACAAGTGAAAATATGCATGACTAAGAAGAGCATAAGCCGTGACCCAGGTCTGTACTGGGGGCAGTGGGTCCACAGTGGAAACACCACTCCAGCATAAGGGGAGGTGCTCCAAAGCTCTGACAGGGAAAGGGACCCTTAGATGTAGTCTTGGAAGATGTGTAGGGCTTGACCTGGAGTACAGGAGCAAGAGAGTCTTTACCCACAGGGGGAAAAATGGGACTTCTGTGATGAGAAAGAGGTTAGAGATACGGGAGATGAGAGTAACCAGTGTCCAGAGGAGGGAATGAACAGACTTAAACACGAGTTGAGATCCTTTCTCTGAATCTGGAAGAAAGGAAGGAGAGGAAACAGAGATGGAACACAATTTAGGTGTGTCTAGCACATTTGCCGGTGGGGGTGGGGTGGGTTACGGGAACTCCCATGGCATACCCTCAATTTTCCCTGGAAAAAAAAATTGTCCCTGAAAGACAGAAGTAGTGAGGCAGAGGGTTCAGGAAGAGTACTCAACACGTTCTAGCATATTCTTGAAATAATTATCTCTCTTTATTCTTTACTCACAAATTATGTGTAAGAGATACATCAGTGAGTTATAAATGATACAGTCTCTGGGATACATTGTATTAGGAAGGAAGAAAGCAAATATTCTAAATTGCCTTTGTAGAGTGAAGAACAGCACAGCCATGGAATTTTGAGAGGGTGAGAAAATCACTTCAAAGAAGGAAACCTTGGCCTGTATCTCCTTATTTACATTTGCCTGAATTTTTTTTTCCACTCTTAAGATGAAACTTGAAAACTTCTTGAAAGATAGTTTTTCTGGGTATACAGAAAAGGTTGACAGTTACGTAGTCTCAGGACTTTGAAGACATAAGCCCATTGTCTCCTGGCTCCCATATTCATGATGGAGAAGTCGGATGAGAGTCTATCTGTGGTTCTTTGGTTCATAATCTGTCTTTTCTCCAGGTACTTTTAAGATCTTCTGTTTGTCTTTAAATCTCACTACATTGCATTAGGTGCAGACTTCTTTTCATATATCTTGCTTTGGATTTGGGTTACGGATTCTGATTCTATGTTTTTCATCAATTTTAGATAGTTCTCAACTATTGACTCTCCCCATCCTCTTAAGTATCTCCTTGGTGAATTCCAATTAGATAACACATTCGGCCTTCTTACTCTGTATTTAATATCTGTCAAACCCTATTTCATGTTTCTTTAATTTATTTGACTCTGTGTTGCATTCTGGGTAATTTTTTCAGATTTATCTTCTATTCCACTTATTCTCTCTTCATCTGTATCATCTCTGCCATTTAACTCGTCTGTCAAGGTTTTATTTCTATTGTTATGTTTTTCCACTTATAGAAGTATATATGATTATTTTGTTTCTAGTATATATGGTTGTTTTCAGGTTTTGTCCATAAAATAAGCTTTATATTTTAGTGTTTTATTTTTAACAGTTTTATTGAAGGATAATTGACATACAATAAACTGCACATATTTAAGTGTGTGCAGATGTGTGTAGTCACATTTTGACAGAGATATACAGCCATGAAACCATTATCACATCAAGATAATGAACATGCCCTCAGTTTGTTGGTCCTTTCACTTATTGATGGACATTTGGTTTGTTTCCAGTTTGGGTTATTATATATAAATTTGCTCTGAACATTTGCATAGAATTTTTCTGTTGACCTGTGCTCTCATTTCCCTTGGATAAATATCTAGCAGTGAAATGGCTGAATCATTTGGTAGGTACATGTTTAACTTTTTAATAAATTTCCACACTGTCTTCCAGAGTGGCTTCATTGGGGAATTCTACCAAATCTTTAAGGAAGAAATTATACCATTTCTACATGAATTCTTCTAGAAAATTGAAGAAGAGAGACTTTTTCCCAACTCATTTCATAAGGTCAGTATTAGCCTGATACCAAAACCATTCAAAGTCTTACAAGAAAGGAAAACTACAGGAAAAAAAATCTCTCATTAATATGGATGTTTACATTCTAAACAAAATTCTAGTAAATTAAACCCAACAATATATAAAAAAGGTAATAAATATATCATGACCAAGTTAATACCAGGATTGCAAATGGGTTTAACATAAAAACCCATCAAAGTAATTCACCATATTAACGAAGAAGAGAAACCGGATGACCTCAACATATCGATTTGAGGGGGACACAATTCAATCCATAATAGGCTGCCAGGCATCAAGAATTTTATTCTGTTGGGTGATGGATATTTTTGTACTTCCATAAATATTCTTGAGCTTTATGCAAAATGGTGGACATTTTACCTCTAATCTTCTCGGGAGGGTCATCCCTGGCTGCGCGCAGTTCTCGCACATCCACATGCTGACCAGCACTCTGCCAGACCCCCAGTGGAGACTGTGCATGTCTCAGGAGCTCTCTCTCTGTGTCTTTCTTTTCTCCAGGCATCTACACAAACTTAGCTCCGTCTCCTATATGCTCATCTGCTGGGCTGTGCCTGGGTTCCCTCTCCCTGCCTCATGGCTTGGAACCTGGAGTAGGCAGTAAGCTGGAAGAGTCTCAGGCTCAGCTCACTTGCTTCTGTGTCTCGTGGACAGCTGCCCTTCACCACTTGATGTCTGGTGTCTCATCAACCATTGTGTCACATATGTCATCAGTTTTTCTATTGTTTCAGTGAGGAGGGTAGGCCTAGTTCCTGTTATTTGTTTCAGACAGAATTGGTAGTCCCTATCTGATTAATTTAAAATTTATTTTTGTAGTTGCTTTTCATATTTACAAATCCTCTTTTATTTACTTAAATACGTGAAATCTACATATTCTGTCTGATGATTCCAATATCTGAATTATCTGCTTATCTAATTCTGCTGTGTCTCACTCATGGTGCCTTATTTTACTACGTGCTTTCTGACTTTTTATTCTGCTCTCATGGCGGATAGAGCTTCTCCTGTGGAAATTCTTTGATACGAGCTGGAGGTGCATTCCTCAGAGAGGATTTTCCTTTGTTTCTACCAGGCTCCTGGGGGTGCTAACAACCCATGGCCACTGTAAGTTCCTAGCCTGCAGTTTTCAGAATGCACAAGCATAAGAACTCAAGTCACAAGCTCACACAAGGATTAGCCTCTGGTTTCAAATTTCAGGTGTGTCTTGTCTCCCTAACATCAAGGTCAAGTCCAGCACATTGCTTTGTGGGGCAACTTTTCCATCTCCTTCATCCTCTTCCTGGGATGCAGCCCTTCTAGGTTCCAACTCCTGACCCCCTCACTTTACATAGCCATACAAATGGAAGTTCTAGAACCTTCAAGACCCACAGGTGCCTCAGGGCAGGTGCTAAACCAGAGGAGCTCACCTCTCAGGGGACTGATTCATCCCACGCTTGGGTTCCAAGGATTTTCCTTCTTTCTTGCCAGCCTAGTAAATTGATTGATTGTTTGTGGATTAGCTGGCTGGAAGCGGGAGGGTTTAAATTTTCCTCATCTCCCATACTATTGGAATAGAATCCCTACCACTTATCCCCACAGCCTGCCCTTGAAATCGGAGGTCTGTCCATCTTTTGCTCCTCCTTTGGGAGAAATGGGATCAAGCACAAACACAAACCAGTTTCAACCAGGGACTTTGACCAGAAAATGAACTACTGTGGCCACTTGGCCATTCCAGGTCATTTTTGCATCCCTGGCTACAGTTAGACTTTCCCACCCTCTAAGCACCTCAATATTCGAAGCCTGCAGTGTTTCCCCAGAAGCATTTCAAAACCTATTTCTTTAGTAGGGAGGTACATTGTGAAAAGACATGTCATAAAACTATCCATTCAAAGAAAGAGAGAAGTCAATTTTTAGTCTCATGGGATCTTCATTTATGCCAAAACATTCACCTTCCAGGGTCCTTGTAACTGAGTCATTGCTGCATCTACTGTCCAGCAGTAAAGAGAATAAGTGGATAAAAGCAACTGGAGGGCGCTAACCCAGCTTCCCCTCGCCCTGCACAATTCCCTCAGCCACACATGAGATTTGGTGCCAACTTCACTGCCATCTTTGGAGTCCCTTCCTCTTGCCTGAGACCAGCCACAAGGAATTCTGTTCCCAGTTTATCTGGCAATGACGCAGACGCGGCAAGTGGCCACCGTGCATCTGTGCGGGGTAACCAGGCTGGTGAAATGGAAAAGGATGGTAAACCCCCTTCCAGTAGATAAACTGCTCCATGGAAGCGCCTGGGGACGGGGGTAACCGTCACGTCAGTCCCCAGGGCTCACCTCCCAGACAGATGGCTCCATGCTGCTCGGCACCCTTGGGTTCTCACGGCCTCCCCACGGACCAGAAGGCCCTTCCCACTGGGGGCCCCAAATGTGAATCTCAGTGGACCTCAGTGCTGTGTCAGCCACATGCCCGAGGGAAGGAAATCATGACACACGAGCACCTTCCAGGTGACAGAAGGTAGCGTTTTAAGGGGCATTTTCTGTAAGTGGGAGTGCCCAGGTTGGTACTGTTCCTGAGCACGAGGAGCACTGGGAAAAGAAGCCCCTCCCTCCTTCTCATCTGTGTGTACCACCAGCACTGACTGCGGGAGACAGGCGGGTTTCGACTGGTGGTCCTCGTCTGGCTTTTGGCAGAGGAAATTCTGGGCAAGCTGCGTGGTCACCTCCATGGCCCCGCTATCCTGTGGTCGTCCTTGAGTGCCTGGTCCACTCCCCATCTGAGATGCAGCCGCCCCTGCACGGGGCTCAGAGGAGGAGGCGCTGGGTCTGACGTGTGCGGATGGATGACAGCAATTCCACCTGACTCAGCCTCCTGCTTCTTCCAGATGAAAATCAGGCTGTTCAGATAACCTACTCGAGTGCGTACCAAAACCTTCTGAGGAGAGCCGGGGACGGTGACCGGTCGGAACAACAGAAGGGAACTTATGAGAATGTGAGTGTTTCGCTGAGTTTGAGTTTCACACCTGATGTCCTCAGCAGAAACCACACTGGTCCCTGTTTCATCCATCACGTGCTCTGCACGCAGCATTCCGGGTGGTTAAGACCTCAGCAGAAATCCAGCCAGGCACTGACAAACCCTCTTCTCTGTGTGGCTGCAGATGCTGGCTGTCACTTCACGACTGAGACCAGATTAGCCTGGCTCTTTCGTTCCCTGCCCAACTCCACACACAGACACACCTCCCACACACACAACAGGCACAGACACACACACACGACACAGACACAGTGACAAACCACATAGACACATAATGGCCAAAGAACACATGTAAATAACACACAGACA
Organism: Equus quagga; assembly: GCF_021613505.1. Lineage (NCBI taxonomy): Eukaryota > Metazoa > Chordata > Mammalia > Perissodactyla > Equidae > Equus > Equus quagga. The sequence goes on from NC_060275.1 coordinate 119,935,960, forward strand.
CACCACACAGAAAGACATGCCACAAACGAATAATACACGGTTATACCACATACACCTGGCATACCACACACACACACACACACGTACACATCCCCCAACGATGTTTGGGCAGAAAAGGAAAGAGGATGAGAAAATGAGTGAGCTTGTTTCTGAGAAACTTAACTACAAGCACTAGCCCTCAAATATGTTTTCAGAAAGTATTTCCCATGAGTTCTCTTGATATGAACACTTTTTCTCCGTAAAGAGGAGAAAATGACTTCACAAGGGCAAGGTTCTCCTCCCGAGGCAGGAGAAGGGGTGTTGGGAGAGGGGAGGGCTGGCCTGCGCCCTCCAGTGTGTGGACAGTGGGCACGTGGCAGGTGGCCACTGCGCTGAGCATGCGGACCCACCTCTGTCACCCAGCGCACCCAGACGGGGGCTGCCATCATCGCAGGCTGCAGAGGCTCCTTGCCCGGCCCCTCAGACCCAGCACGCTGCCCCCAGAAATGCCTCGCTCCGCGGTCCATGATAGGGCACTGGTCACGCCCGCCCAGGCGCTTGCCCCCTACACCCTGTGCTAGTGCAACTCCCATTTTACCAACGGGGCATTCGGGGGCCCTCAGAGACTCGAGAGGTTGAGCTTATTAAACTCACCAGATGGGCAAACAGGAAATGGGTCTTCTCCAGCTGGTTGAGTGTAACACGTGGTTCCAGCCAGTTACAAACAAATCAAAGGTTTTACAAATTTGGTCCTTACACAGTGAAACTTGCAAAGATGAGGCACAGTCAGGCTAGGTGGGCTTGGGTGCAGGGCCGGTCAGGGCACAAGCATCCCTGAGACACTGGGCACCTGCAATACAGGCGTGGGAGGGGCACCTTGGACCTCCGAGCTTATAAAGGGCCTCCGTCTGCAGAGGATGTCTCCCTGTGGCTTCACGAAGCCTCTTGTGCGCTGATGACCCCAGGCTTCCCCAAGCATGTGGCTAACCCCCCCTCTTCTCGCACACATTGGCCCCATCAGTGGCCGGTGCTCAGGCGGCTCTCCTGGCGTCCCCTATTCCACGAGGCTCTTCAGTAAAAACCGGTGTCCCCAACACTTGCGTTCTGAAGCTCCCAGAGCGTCTTCCTTTGCCAGTGCCTTCAGTTACAGCCCGTGAAAGTGGAGTAACATTTGGTTTTGCAAATGCACAGCTTCGAGTGCAAGAGTGAGCAGTTCCTGAACAGTTCAGTCTCAGGAAAACAGAGTCCACGACCAATGGTGGTAAGTTTTCGGACAATAATTAAATAATACCAACCATAACACTAAGATTGTGAAAATGGTTAGCTCTGCATTGCACACTACAGGGGTGCAAATGGGATGGTCGTGCATTGTTTTAGATCAATCGCCAGGAATATGTAATGAAAATCTGCTGAAACTGTTCACAGGACAAGGGAGGTGTGAGGAAGCAGAACACGTACCCCAAATTGTCAATTAAACATACTGACCATTGATAAATGTCCCTCCCCTGGGAGACACTAGACAGAGCCATAGAAGAGAAATCTTTCTTGTGGGCCATCTCATCACCAGGCACTAAGCCAAGCTGGCAACACTGACAACGCTGCGAGCCATTCCCAAGTGGGGAGGGAAGGGGCACGTGAGTGAATCCGGCTGCCGTGTAGTGGATTTCCCAGATCTGTAGAGACGACTGGCCTTGTTTAGTGACTTGCCTTAGCTTCCAGCCAGTCCTTACTGGTTCACCTTATTTCTGCAGATTTCGGGGGTGATATTTGGGGTTTCTAGCTGTGCCAATGTCTTCAACACAACTCTCTTTGTGAAATTTACATGTCAAACAGACACCCAAGTCCCCGCAACCTGAGCTAGAAGACTAGAATATCGGGATGATCTTGGGAACATTTTTCACCCACACTCTCACCACCTGTGCATGTATCTCTGAAAAATACGTCATCTAACTTTAAAGCTCTGAGTAGCAAGCAAGTGTCCAGCTGTTCATGGCGAGGGCGATGCTCTTATTGTGAGAGGAAGCCAGGAGGAGGGCAGCTGACCGCCAGGATCTGTACACCCCCGTGGGCCTCAGCTTCCCTGAAAACACGAGGCAGGGCCAGGACTTATGGGACCTGAAATCACAGTTTGGGCTGCTTTCTTTCAGAAAGCATACAGAATATCTCACTTTTGTAATTGTTACAAGAATATACAACCACGTGCACCTGCTCCCAGGGTTTTGAAGGGGCCCCAGCTTGAGCTTCTGGGCTCCACAGCAACACACTTTGGGACGCAGTGAGGTCAGGGGGTTTGGCCGGGCTCTTGTGTGGACCAGGTGGTGGGAACCTGGTAGCACTGTGGTCAAATGGGTCCCTGAGCTCCCGGGCATTGGGTGGAGGGAAATGAGCGTGCCCCACTCACCCAAAGCAGACCGTGGAGGGATGTGGGAACTGCAACAGCTCACAGTCTCAGGCTCACCCGGGCTTTCCATCCTCAGGTGAACAAATTGTTCAGAGCAGTGGGGCTCCCCCTAGAGTCTTACTCCTCCATCTGGGCTGGTTATCACACACCTGTCATCCTGGGATCAGCCTTCTGACTTCCCTAGGGTGGGACCCTCTGCCCCTCCCTGACTTGTCTTGCTCACTGTGCCTTTTCCTCCTTCTCGGTAGACTTTCCTGTTTCAGTGGCCCACCTCCTGCAGTAGCTGATTGGGAAGCCGTGCGTGGACGATAAACGTCTTGAGATGGTGCACTCTGGAAAGGTCTGGATTCCTTCCTGACAGCTGAAGGATGCTTGGGCTGGGCATAGAATTTCTTTCAGGATTTTGAAGGCATTTCTCCACGTTCCTTTGTTTCTGATGGCGCATGAAGTAGGTCTGAAACCACTCTGACTCTTAGTCTTTCTTTCACAGAAGCCTCTCTTTGTTCCCCAAGTTCTGAAATGTGCCTGGGTCTGAATCCATTTTACCCACTGTTCTGGGCACCAAAAGTTCTGGAAACTTGTTGAGTCGTTTCACTAATGACTTCCTGCCCTGTGTTTTATCTCTCTTTCTCCAGTTTTTTTCTTTTTGGAACTCCTATTATTTAAATGTTGATTCTATTTTCTAACATTTTGCTTTTTTTTCTCTATTTACTGTGAGATTCCTCAACCTTATCTTCTAATTATTCTCTTTTTTTCATTTCTTCTATTTTGAGTTTTTTCCAGTTTTTCTTGCTGAATGTTCCTTTTCATAGCATCCTGTCTTGTGTCATGGATACAACGTCTTCCTTATCTCACTGAGAATATTAATGATAGCTTTTGGGGGGGTTCCTTTTCCTGAAATGATCTCTTTCTCCAAGTTGCTTTTTTAGGTTTATTACTTTTGGCCTTTTCTCAGATCTTTGGTAAAGCCTGCTCACGATTGAGAGTGAAGGCTTAGCATCTGAACGGAAGCTCTTAGAAAAGGAGTGAACTGTCCATTGGCGACACCGGATGTCAGTAACTTCAGGGCTCTCCTCCGGGGCTGGTGAAATTCTCCAGGGATGAACAGCCCCATCTGTGGTGGGATAAACAGGCCCCGAAAAGATATGTCCACACCCTAACCCTGGAACCTGGAAATATTATCTTATTTGGAAAAGGATCTTTTCAGATGAGATGAAGTTAAGGATCTTGAAGTGAAGCATTTATTCTGGATTATTTGGCTGCTTCTAATGCCATCACAAGTGTCCTTATAAGAAAGAGGCGAATTAAACACAGAGAGAGAGAGAGAATGCCACATGAAGACGGAGCAGAGAGAGAGGTGGCCACAAGCCCAGGAAGGCCGAGGAATGGGGGAGCCACCAGAAGTTGGAAAAAGCAAAGAACGGGTTCTCCCCAGAGTCTCCGAGGGAGCGCAGCCCTGCCGACACCTTAAATGCAGACTTCTGGCCTCCAGAAGAGTGAGTCAGTCAAGTCCTACTGTTTAAAACCACTCAGCTTGTGGTAATAGGTTACAACAGCCACGGGACGATGCTGCTCCTTCCTGGCTCCCTCAGCGCCCAGGGGGACCCCTTCGTGTGCCAGTTGGGGTACAGTCTGCTCCTCCAGAAGGGAGGCCCTCTGTCTATCCCCTGCAGAGAGTGACCGACGTCTCCTGGGCGCGTGGGGTGTCACCCTGGAACAGAGTGTGAGCATCTGCTTCCCCAGACTGCTTCCACCCTCATCCTTGGACTCCAGCACCTTCAGTCCCGTTCCCAGAGAAAGCCGGGGCTGCCGGGTCCCCAGCCTCTTGCGGATTCCCCACAGGGTGTAAATTGGGTTGGTTCTCAGCTTTCTCACTCCCAATTTAGGATTCCACTTTCTTATCTGCTCAGAGCGCCCCTGTGCTCCCGCCCTCCAGCTCTGAAAATCAGGGTGCTGTTTTGTCTCCTCTCCCATTCTCCCCACTGAAGTGGGTTTAGGTCCTTTCATTAAAACCTCCTTTGCTACAGCATCAGCGTCATCTCAGAAGGAACGAGGTTAGATAGACCTGCGCAATCTGCACCTTAAAACTGAAATCCAGTTGAACCTTCCACAGGTAACAACTTCAGGGTCTGTCACACCTGGGGCTGAAGAGGTAGGAAGCTGGTTTACTCTGAAAATAGTGGAGCCAGTCCGTGGTGACGGTAAAGTGCACGGCCTCTCAGACGACTCATGTGAATCACCATGATCATCGCTACGATATTAAAATTCTTGTCTACACCCATGAAACCACGTAGGAAATCTGAACTATGCATGTTGGTCCAACAGCTGACTTGGATCTGAAAGGCCGCTCTTCTCGGTTCAGGTGGAAGAGTTACCTCTCTGTGACCATGTTTGGGCCAGTTGACAACCAGAAGTCGCCACTTTAGATGCCGCGGCGTGGCTGAGGCCGCTCTAGCTCCCTCCTGGCAGGCTTCTCGGGGGACCATCCAGTGAACTCAGGGGGCCTGTCATGCTGGAGGCCTCCTCGGGGGCAGGGGTGCAGAGGTGTTTCTCCCGCCCACACGAAGGAGCTGCCTCGAATCTGCGATGGGAGAAGGAAGTGTGCGTTGGAGAAAGGTGCCTCTAGTGACCCGCGAGCCCGGGCTGTGGCCTGATATGGGAGGAGCTGTGGGGACTCTGAGACAGGTGGCGGCTCCTTAGAGACCAGGGCGGGGGAGCGGGGGGCATAGGGTCATCGGGCTTTCTGAAGGGGCTCACTGCTTCTTCCAGTCTCTCACTGCCCCACGGCCTGGAGATGCTTGAGAGGGGAGGTGTGGCCAAGCCATCAGGAGAAGGTTTTGGAACGCCGTGCTGGCCGGAAGCCTGCGTACTCCCCAGGAGTAAACATGGAGGTGACAGTGGGAGACGGCAATGGAGGACGTTCCCCTCCCTTCCCGTTTCTTCACAAAGTCCCTTACAAAATGCAGCTCAGCCTGGAGAATACTCCTGGGCAAGCTAAACCCCGTCCACTAGCACCTAGTTGGCCTCTTTCTCTGTGGCAGGAAGTGTTGCATCTGAGCGGAGTTCAGGTCAGGTCTGCCCAAGGTCCTGGGATCCAGACGAGTGGGCAGCCGGGTGGGGAGAGAGGATCTAGGCCAGCAGGGCCCTCCTTGCACCCTGCTGCAGCTGGCCCCAGGACGGCTCCCGGCCAGTGGAGCCTCGAGGGAGGAGGCACCCGGGGTTACATTTCCTCAGAGTAAACTCGTGTGAAGGGGCTTCCCTGTCTCTTTCTTCTCCAGTTCTGGGGCAGAGGGTCCATGGAAGTGAGAGGGGCGTTCCTCGCCCTTGTCTCCCTAGCTGCACTGGCAGAAATAGGACAAGTCTACTCTCTGTGATAATTATAATAAGTGTTGTTGTTGCTTCTCCCAAGTGTCCGTGTTGGGTCCACTGGTCACAGGTCAAGTGCACGTCTTCTGTGGGAAGCAACAAGGCCCAGTTTTCCAAAGTTTCGCTTCTACTGGACTGAGGGAAAGGTCGTGATTCTGAAAGCTCGAGCGCCATCGTTGGCATCCAAGGCGCTGTCCCCGGTGCTGAATCACAGGGTGGCAGATGCAGACCACCCTGTCCCCTGCTCTCAGACTCAGGCCAGGCAGACACACACAAGGGTGCCAGCCCCCCGGCGCTCACCAAGGTCAGAGTTCATGACTGTTCACCGTGCTTTTGCCTGTTAGTGTCATTGTTCCTGCACATGGAGGTCCCCGGGCACTGTGGCAGCCTGGCCTGCAGTGACGGCTCGAATGGGAAGACTCCTTTGCCATCTGCACTGTCTGCCACCTGTTCATGCGTCCTGGCAAGATCTGGAGCCTGGATACGTCCAGCCCATCCGCCACAAAGTGGGGCCACATTCGGGGCACTTTGTCCGTCAAGTTGTGGAGAGCCTGAGTCACTGCCTGGCTGAAGACCCAGGGAGAGGGCACCCTGGGGGCTCATGGAGCTCAAAGACCAGTCTGAGTCTGGGGGCAGCTGCAGACCCCTGACGAGAGGGAGGGCATACCACTGGGTCCTGTCTCTGCTCCAGGCGACTGTGGCAGCCGGCAGGGCATGGTGCCATGAGGATTAGAGAGAGCTTTCATCACAGATGGTGACAAGATAGAGCAGAAGAGGAACTGGGGCCAGTGGCAATGTGGTTTCAAAGGAGAAACAGACTCACATCACTTCTGTTGGTGGGCGTGGAGAGTGAGACTTTCTGATTGAAACAGGAACTCTCAAGAGGTCATTTAGCAGTAATTTGGGGAGGGAACAATTATGAAGCTGAACGTTTTTATGGCACTTTCTTCGTTAACCTTATATGTAGTGCGTAAATGTCATTAGAATATGAATCTCCAGTCTCTAAAGGGGTCACTTGCCCACCCAAATTCTCCTTCCGTCCTCTTGTTACACTTGGGAGCAAAGAGGAATGCCAACATCGAATCTGATGTCTGCACTACTTGGTGCAATAAGAAAGCTGTCAGATACAGCGACCAGGTCGGTTGGCAGTGGAATCAGTTTTCTGCACCGTGTGACATGACCATCTGCTCTATCATTAGTTTGCACCTCTGGGAAGACTTCAGTTTATTTAGAGTTTCCACAAGTCTGTGCAAGCGTGGTCTGCGTTTCTTGGGGTTCAATGGCATTCTGTTTACCATTGCACCTGTCCACGCTCAGGTGGTCGTCATTAGATGATGCTAAGTAAGGCTCCCAGGGGGGCTTGGTTTCCATGGAAACCCCACAGGCCCCCGGGGAGAGCCTGGGTGGGAGCGCTTGGAGATGCTCCCATGATGAAATGGAGCAAGGCCCGAATGGGAGATTATTCGAGTTTCCAGTGAACAAAACCGCCACTGTGTGGTTCACAAACTCCCAGCGAGAGGGTGGGAGGCAGTCAAGGGTTCCAGCACGAGACAAGTGAGAAGCTGCAGGAAAAGGGAGCGCTGCCACCCCTGCCGAGGGTGTCAGGGACCTACAGCCACACTCAACAACCAAGACCGTCCAGCTGGGCTTCTCAGATAGGCCACTCTGTTTTAACCACACTGTGGTGGATGGAGCCAGATCCCTGAGCACCGTGTGGGCTCTAGCCTGCAGACATGGCCCCCATCGGGCCCTCTCTGATTTTACTTGGCCTCTGCATGTCTGTGTGGAGCTGGGGGCTCTCTGTTTTTCCCTAGCTGCTGTGTGGGCCTTTGTTTCCCCACAGCTTTGCTCAACGTTCCACTCTACAGAGGCCCTGACACATCCTTGGGATCAATGAAATCGATTATTCCAGGCATTTGATGTGATTTTAAATGGTGCAACAGTGCTCTGGACAGTCTTCCCATTTGGCCCCAGCTGCAATGCCAGCTTGCCTCACCCAGGAAGGTCTTCCGTGTGGCAACCTGGGGAAGGAAATAGCTGCATTCTTCCTTTCCTAGGGGGTTTGAGCCTCCTGTGCTACAGGACTCTCTGAAGGACTGTGGGCTGGCTTCAGCTGCTTCAGGAGCCACACAGCCTACTGGACGGCCCAATCGCTGGACCCTGTGGCAGATACTAATAGCAGCGGGCTATTTCCATTTCTCAAGTCCATTTCAAATTAATAAGAATGTCCCCCTTCTGTTTTCCATCCACAAAGAGACTCCCTTTGCATATTCATTTAATGTTAAATTGATGGATTAAATTATACCAAGTTCAAAATCAATCTTGCACATATCCATTAGAATAGACTGAATTCCCCAGTGGGGACTGAGCACAGAAAATGCATTCAGAGACACTGATAAGTCCAGGCCCATTATATGTCATTTCAAACAAAAAGCAAAAAAAACCCTTTGGAGACACTCTATCAGCTATTAAACAGAGACACCACATGCACAGGGAGATTGATGGTTAGCAGTTCCAACTCCAAAAGGCTCTCCCTGGGCTGATGATTACAGGGAAATGCTTCTCATGTCTCTGTCACAGTTCACAGGCAAACAGATGCCTCTGCACAGAGCTTTCCCTTTGTCTTTCCTGAGGAGCCATCAGTTAACAAGTGCCAGGTGGGGACCTCCCACTCTGTGCCAGCCTAGCAAGTAGATGCATGTGGTGTTTGTGGGAGTCTTGTCTTTCCATCTCCTGAAGCATCATGAGTTGAACATCTGTGTATATCAGTGGCTGACTCCCCATTAACGGCAGGCCCCTGGAGCACAGGAGGGGAATGCCAGGGCTGCAGGCAGAGCAGGAGGACCAAAGTCTCTGCTTCAGTGAGTGACTCTCAGGACCTCAGACAGAGCACACCCTGGATTCTCTTTGGAGACGTTAATTCTGAGTCTAGTGCTGGGGGTGAAAACACTCTGGAGCAGCCATCCATCTCCTTTCCTTGTCTCTCCCCTTGTGAATTTCCCTATCCTCTCCTCGTTGAGCATTTCCCTCCATTGATCTTCCTAGGCCACCTCCCCACCCACAGCTGAACTTAATGGAGGAGAGCCAAGAACACAGGCAGGAAGGGGGCAGGTCAAAGTGGCTTGGAGGAAGGCAGAGTAGAACGTGCCGGGACATTTTCTATTTCTCCCACATCATGTCTTTCCTATGCAGCCTCCATCAAATTCCCCTGCCTCTCCATGAATGCAAGGGTTTGACTTACTAAATTGTTCCACTTGTTGGCTTCAAGTAACTCTTCTCATCAATGGAAGTTCATTCTATAAAAGGCATGTTTTAAGAAAAATCACTGGATTCTCACTTCCAAGTAAGATGTAACAGATATCATCAGGGTACACATTACTGTAAAATCTAGAGAGAAAAACTAGAAATAAATGACAAAAATCATAGTTTTAAAGACTTTAGAGAGCAGTGAAAGCAATGAGAGCAGAGGAATGAAAACCCCAGTACTGAGCCAGAAAGACAAAGGGAAATTTCTGTAGTCTCATAGTATTAAAGAAACAAACTTCCACTAAAGTAAGGGGCCTGTGACAAACACGACAGCTGTCCTTATCAGGATGTTTGCCAGATTTTGAAATCCAAGGAATATGAACAACTCGAGATGGGTGTAATGACAACCCAACCCCGACCCAGTTTAATTCCCAGTTGGGTTGCTGTGATCAGCCCTTCCCAGCCTGCCTAACATAAGAGCGGACGAGCCACCTCCAGCACCACACAGCACCATCTGTGGACTCGGTCATTCTGTTAACCATATCGTCCAGACCAGCATCAAATTCTGTGAGAAATGTAAAGGGGCAGAAAAAATTGATAAATAGTTAATAGAAAGAGAGCATAAAATAGAAACATATTTACAGATAATTCAGATTTTGGAGTTTTCAAACAAGAACTTTAAAACAACTCTTATAAATATAATAAAGAAAATAGCCAAATAATAAAATGAATCAAAGACAGGAAATTTCCATAGAGACTAGGAATCTGTACAAAAGAATCTAGTTGGCATTCTACAAACGAAAAATACAATATTTAAATTTAAGAATTCATCAAGAGGGTTTCATAGTAGACTGTGTATAGTTGAAAACAAGATTAATTAGGTGAAAGACAAATCAATAAAAGTACTTTAACTAGAACCCAGAAAGAAGAAATAATTTTAAAAAATATAATAGACTATAAAACACACATGGAGCACGTTTAAAAATGCTAATCATCAAGTAATCCCATTCCACAAGGAGAAAGGGATGGACTGCAACTATATTTGAAGATATAATGGCTGAGATTTTTTTCAAAATGAAAGACACAATCACACAGATACAAGAAATTCCTTGAACATAAACATAATTTAAAAACCACACCTGGACACATTACAGTCAACCTGTTGAAATCCAAATACAAAGAAAAAAATCTAAAAATTACACAGAGAAAAGTGAGGTAGCATTTTCAGAGAAGAAAAAATAAGACTGATGAATGACTTCTCAATGGGAACTATGGAAGTCATTGGACAATGGAATGGCATCTTTAAATACTGAGAGAAAAGGAAAAAAGACAATCTGGGATTCCATACCCAACAAAATAGTCTCTAAATCATGGAGGAAAAAGAAAGATACATTCATCCAAAACGAAAGTGAGGAAATTCATCTCCAACAGACATGGTGTAATAAAGCAAAACTTAGGGCTGATGGAAAGAAGAGCATGGCAACACATGAAGGAATGAAGAGTACTAGAAAGGACAAGTCTCGGGAGCAGAATGGATTGTTTAAGGCAATAACCAGAAAGACATCGGGCAGCATTCCTAACAGAGATAGAATTAAAATCTAACACCAATGGCACAAAAAGCAGGAGTGGGTACACGACAAAAACCTTTTGTGAGAGTCATCCATTTTTCAGGAAGTGGTGAAAGTACTCATTTGAGATAGATTTTTACAAATTCAGCATGCATATCTGAACCTAGAGACAAATAAAAATTTATGACTATAATATCACAGGGGGATACATTGATAAAAATACTTGGTGAATCCAAAAGAAGGAAAGGAGGAATCATGAATACGAACAGACAGAATGAGCAGAAAACAAATCAGAAGCTGTCAGACTGACCCTCCAACTATGAAAGTTATTACATTAAATGTAAGTGGAGTAAACACTACAGTTACAACAAAGGTTATCAAACAGTTTTTAAAAAAGGAAAGAAAAACATCCCAACTGTGTGCTCTGTATGAGAGGCACACTTTAAACACAGCGACATGGATGGGCTGGAGTGAAAATGTGGGAACCAAGCAAACACTCACCAAAGAAAGGCAGCGGGGCTCAAGTACTAGAAGACAGGGTACAAGCGGAGGTGAACAGTACTGCTGGGGCAAAGAGAGACATTTCGTGATGATCAATGAGGCACATACAGGAAGACACAAAAGACTTAAATTGACGTGTACAGCTTCAAATATAAAAAGAAAAATATAGAAATAAAGAAATATGCCATTCTACAATTGTAGGTGGAGATTTTATGATGCTTCTCAAAAACTGATTGAAAAAAAGACCAAAAATCAGTAACAATACAGATTATAACCACACAACCAGCCAACAATAGAATGAACATATATTGAACGTTCTGCCCAATGACTACCCAAGTCACATTTTTTAAAAGAGCAAATGGACAGTTGCTCAGGTCAACCACATTCTGGTCATAAAGTAAGTCTCAAGCTGTCTCTAAGAACTTGATCCATGGAGAGTATGTTCTCTGCTTGGTGTAAGGAAACAGGAATGAACAGCAGAAACACGTGGGTCAAAGAAGAAATCACAGTGAAAATTAGAATATCTCTTCAATTGAAAGATAATTGAAATAAGACATATTGACACTTGTGTGATGCAGCTAAAGTACTATATGAAAGGCATATTTATAGTTTTTTTTTTTTTTAGGGATTGGCACCTGAGCTAACAACTGTTGCCAACCTTTTTTTTTTTTTTCCCTGCTTTATTTCCCAAACCACCCCCCGGTACATAGTTGTATATCTTAGTTGCAGGTCCTTCTAGTTGTGGGATGTGGGACGCTGCCTCAACGTGGCCTGACGAGCGGTGCCATGTCCGCGCCCAGGATCCAAACCCTGGGCCGCCACAGCAGAGTGCGCGAACTTAACCACTTGGCAGTGGAGCCAGCCCCATATTTATAGTTTTAAAGGCATATATTAAAAAACAGGAAAAAATAACACTCAAGTATTTAAGCTTTGCCCTGAAAAAAACACATGCAAATAAACCCTAAGAAAACAGTAGAAGAAAGCAAATAGCAAAATTAGTAGTACAAATCAATGATGTAGAAAACAGATGCACGATAGGAAAAAATAAAGAGTCAAAAATTGGTCCTTTGAAAAGATTTACAAAATTCATAAAACTCATCAAGGACGGACAATAAAAGAGAAATCACAAATTAGAAACCTTGAAAAGAAAAGAAACATATATCATTATAGACATTTTTAAATTAGTAAAAAGATGCTATGAACAAGTTTCTGACACTTACTGTGCAACCTAGAAGTACACAGATTACTTAAAGTCACTTACCAAAAGAGACACACAAAAAATAGAAAATGTGAATAGATACATCTGCTAAAGATATTAAATACTTAATTTTTGAACAAAATTACTCCAGATCCAGAAAATTTCACTGGCAAATTCTTCCAAACAATTAAAACAGAAATAATAACCGTAAAATATAAACACTTTCACAAGATGGAGAGACAGGCAACACTTCCAACTCATTTTATGAAGCCAGGATAACCCTAACAGAATAATCTGATAAGAGTATCATAAGGAAGGAAAACTACAGACCAGTATCTCCCATGAACATAGATCCAAAAATCCCAAATCAAAGCCAGCAAAATGCAAAGGACATACTGAGTGGGGTTTATTTAGCAGCAGCGTTTAATGGCAACACACCATGATCAAGAGGTTTTATACTAGAAATGCAAGATGTTTAACACTCAAGATTCAGATGATTTAATTCACCATATTGACACCCCAGAATAGAACAAAAATGCATTGCTTCAGCAGTAAAATGAAAGGCATTTGATAAAATTCTCCCCAACTAAGATCAGAAACAAGGCAGGGTGTTCGCCTGCACCGTTTCTACTCAAGCTTGCACTATTCTTTAAAACAACCGTTAAAAGTTACAGGTGAATTTATTAAGTTTGGAGGATACAAGGTCAATATACAAAAACCAACTGTGCTTCTACATGAGAGCAGCAAACAATTGGAAAATAAAACTTTAGATTTTCCATTTACAGTATCATCAAAAAACATGAAATACTAGGAACATGCAGGTTTTTTAATATACAAGACTTCCACATTGAAAACTATAAAGCATTTCTGAGACAAAATCAAGAAGACAAATAAATGCAGAGATAGAGCATGGTCTGGGTCAGAAAATTCAACATAATTAGGATGGCTATTAAAAAATAAATACAACCCTTTCAAACTTCCAAACTTCTGTAGAAATTGACACACTAATTACAAAATGCATACTTAAAAAAGCAAAAGAACCAGAATAGCCAAAGTAATGAAAGAGAAGCACCAAGTTCAAGGGCTACACCACCTGCCTGAGAGGCTTAGTGAAGCCTGCAGAGATGAAGAGAGTCTGGTGGGCAGAGAGCGGCCGACAGTCCACGGAGCAGAGGACAGCACACAGAAGCAGACCCACGCTCCCATGTGCACTGACTGTCAACAATGGACCAGCATCATCTGAAGGGGAAATAACACTCCTTCAACATGTCATTCTGGGACAAGTGGGTATCCACACAAACATCATGAACCTCAGCCTGACCTTGCAGCTACGCAAGAATTAACTCAAGATGGACCACAGACCTAAGCATGAAAATGTAAGCCACAAAGCTTCTCGAAGAGAGCAGAGCAGAACACCTTCCCCACCTGGGGCTGGGCCAAGCTCCTGAGACAGAGCACAGGAAACAGTAACCATTAGAACCTGATAACTAGAGATCATCAAAATTTAAAACTTTCAATTGGGTAGTCAAATCATATTTGGGGAGAAAAAACTCACAAAACCTATTTCGCAACAAATTGATATTCAGAATATATGAAGAATGAACTTCTTCTGCAACTTAATAACATAAGGACAAAGACCCCAGTAAAAACTGGCAAACAGTTGAGCATATATTTCCCTAAAGAACATAAGAATGGGGAACAGCACATGAGATAACTCCCAGTATCACTACACCTCAGGATGTGCAAATCCCAACCACAACAGGTCACCCTTCAGAATTAAAATGAAAACAGTTGGCAACACCAAATGTCCATGAGGATGAGGAGCAAAGGGAGTAGGCAGGAATGCAAGACGAAACAACCCTTTTGGAAGGGTCAGATTGTATCTTATAAAAACAAACATACAACAACCTTTGACCCAGGAATCCACTGCTAGATTTTCACCAAAGAACAATGACAGAATAAATTCACAAAAAGAGGTGTCCAAGAATGTTCATGGTAGCTTCATTCATAACAGGAAATAGTCTTGGTGTCTGTCGACAGGAGAATGAATAAACAAATTAATATATTCAGACAAGGAATACTACTCAGCAATGAAAAAGAATGAATCAGTAATAATCACAACTGCACAGATAAATCTAAAAAACATCATCTCGAGCGACAGCAGCCAAACCCAAAAGTACAGGCTATTTGATGCTATGTAAGTAGAGTTTCAGAACAAGCTAAACTGCCTGATGGAGAAGTAAATCTGAACCCTGGTTGCACGGGGGAGGGGCGGGTGTTGACCAGGACGGAGCACAAGAGAACTTTCTGGGATGGTGGGAGTGCTTCGTCTCTCAACAGAGGTTTGCACCACGCAGGTATATGCATCTGTCAAAACTTATCAGACGGTGCACTTCATTCAAAACAAAGCTAGATGTACACAAATATCCAACTCTACTTAGCGACATCCACGCAGAGACATTTAAGAATCGAGTGTACTGATGTCAGCCTACTGTGAAATACACCAAAATCAGCAATAAACTGATGGATGGGCTAGAGAGATGGATATACATGGGATTCGCCAAATACAGAAACATAATCTAGGCAGTGCACTGTACAATCCTTTCCGGTTTTTTTTTTTTTTTTAAAGATTTTATTTTTTTCCTTTTTCTCCCCAAAGCCCCCCGGTACATAGTTGTGTATTCTTCGTTGTGGGTTCTTCTAGTTGTGGCATGTGGGACGCTGCCTCAGTGTGGTCTGATGAGCAGTGCCATGTCCGCGCCCAGGATTCGAACTAACGAAACACTGGGCCGCCTGCAGCGGAGCGCGCGAACTTAACCACTCGGCCACGGGGCCAGCCCCCTTTCCGGTTTTTTATGTTTGAAAATTTTTACAATATAATGTTAGGAATATAAACAAAAATTATTCACATTCACAAAATAAAGGAGGAAAACCATAAAAGTATGTCCATAGATGCAGAAAGACAAAACTCAATACCAGCTCACGTTGGAATCCATAGCAAACTAGGGATAGAAGGCACTTCATTAATGAAAGAGTACCTTAACACACACACACACACACACACACGCACACACGCACACGCACACACACACGCACACACGCACACGCACACACGCACGCACGCACACACGCACGCACACACGCACACATACACACACACACACACACACGCACACACGCACACGCACACACGCACGCACACGCACACACACGCACACACACACGCACGCACACACGCACACATACACACACGCACACACACACGCACGCACGCACACACACGCACACGCGCACACGCACACACACGCAGGCGCACACGTGCACACACACGTGCACACACGCACGCACACACGCATGCACACGTGCACACATACACACGCGTGCGTGCGTACACACACACACCAGCAGCTAACATCAGACTTAATGGTGAAATATTGAACACTTTCCCCCCGAGGTCAGGAACAGACAAGAGCGTCTGCTCTCACCACTTCCATTAGAAACTGCTCTCTGGGTCCCATCCAGGAAAATAAGACAAAGTACACATTTAAACAAAGAAATACACACATAAATGATGTAAAGTTGGAAAGTAGCAAAACTGCCATTATTCACGTATGTTTATGTACATAAAAATCTAAAATAGTCTACAAAATATTAGAATTAAATAAATTTACAAGGTCACTGGATATAAGGCCAAAATGCAAAATTCATTTACTAATATTTCTACATGCTACCAACAAAGTAATTAGAAAATGGAAATAAAACAACACCAACAGCATCAAAATATATCACATATGTGCAAAACCTGTACACTTAAAATAACAAAACATCTGAGCGACATTAAGAAGCCCTAAATAGGTGAACACAATGCAGGCTATAAGAAGTCGAAATACAATGATATCCACCTGAAATTTATACAATGTTATAAACCAATGTGAACTCAACACAGATAATAGTAATAACAATAAAGACTTGTAAAATATATATATATAAAATATAGTCCAGAACAAAGCGGCAGTCAGTGCCCCTATTTGCAAAGCATCCAGAAACGCAATCGGCCCACGGAGAACTGTCCTGAGCGTGAGTCCTCTCAGTGGTTTTACCTGTGGTCTGTAGAATCTCTTAGATTTTCTAGGTTAACAATCACACGGTCTACAACTGTTTAATGGCCATTTTGTTTCTTTCTTTCCAACCGTTTTGTACCATTTATTTCTTTTTATTTTTCTTATTGCACAGGCTAGGAAACCCAGTACTTCTTTGAACAGAGACGGGGTAGTGAGCACACTTCTCAGGTTTCTGACTTAAAGGGAACGCTTTCAACTCATTCTTGCAGGTGGCATGTTTGCTGTAAGTATCAGAAAGATACCCTTTTTCCTGTATCACATTCAGGAAGTTCCCTCCTCTTCCTAGTTTGCCAAGAATTTTTATAAACGGCTTAATTTTATCAAATGCTTTTCTCTGTTTTATATGATTGTAGGATCTTGAAGACTTTTAATCTGTTAATGTTGAAACTTAGTTTTCTAATGCTGAAATATTCTTGCATTCCTGGAATAAACTCAACTTGGTCATTAAAACAAAAGACCTAAATAAACAGAAAAATATAACACGTTTACGGATTTAAAAATGAAAATAAAGGTAAGATGCTAAGTTTTCCCTAAGATGCTAAGTTTTCCCTAAATTTCTCTATAGATTTAATGAAATTTCAATCAATATTCCAGCAAGTTCTTTTGTAGAAGTTGACAAGCTGATTCTATAATTTATGTGGAAATGCAAAGCACCTAGCAAAGCAAGACCATCTTGGAGAAGATGGACAAGGTTGGTGGTCTTAAACCGTTCGATTTGGAGACTTACTATAAATCTACAGTAATTAATTCAACGTGGTGCTGACATGAAGATGGGGAAATAGTTCCTGTGGACTAAAGGACCACTGGAGAGAGTTTAGAAACAGAGTTGTTCATAGTATTCCTTTATTATCCCCATAATATTTGTAGGCTCTGTAGCAATGTCCCCCGTCTCCTCCCGTGACTGGTGATCTGTGTCTTCTCTCCTCCAGTCAGTCTTGGCCTGTGCTCTTTCCACCACTTACCTCAGTGGGTTGACAGTCTACTGACGCGTAAGTTGGATACTGGATTGACAAAAGTTGGTGATCTGTTTCCTGGGAACCCGATGATTTCAAGAGAGAGACTGAGGGTTGTCTCGACTGGTAAGCACTCTTCTGGGAGGGTTACGGACATGCTCATTTTCAGGTGTCTTTGAGCAGTTAAATAGCCAGTTAGATACATGTGCCAAAGGCTCAGTATAAAGATGGGGGCGGGAGATGGCCACCCACGAGTCCTCTGTGAGGCTAGGGAAGGATTATGGAGGAGAGAGGGGAAAGACCAGGACCACATCGTGCAGCCTTCGTGAGTAGAGGATGCCCAGCCTCACTGCAGGCAGAGGATGCCATGGTCTTCAGGGCAGCAGAGGAGCCAGGGTCCCAGAGAGCATCGTTGGCATCTGTGAAGCACCCGTTTAAAAGCTGTGATAGAGCACGGCAGGTGCAATGCTCTGATCTCAACCTCGTTGCCTTGAGGATCTCTGGATCCAGGGGTGGGCCCAAGTTTCTCAGGGCCTGCAGCTTATCTATTTGGGGGGGCCCTCTTAAGATAAAGCATTGAAAATTATGAATAGAACATTTTAGGGCTGGCCTTCGAAGGCGCCGTGCAAGTGGGGGTCCCAAAGCTTGAATGTGATTAGCTTCATGGTAAATCCACCTGCAGTTAGAACAAGGCAGCGCCCCTCCCTCCCCAGCCTTGGTGCACACAGACTGCTCCATGCACTTAGTGACAAAATGTCACACCAAGGCCCACGTCAGGGTCAGAGTGAGGGAGAGCAAAGCTGGCGTCACTGTCCACACGACGAGAAGAGGTCATTCCCACATCTGGGGATGTTTTCATCGTTTGTGAAATCCTGAGAAAAATAAATATATGTGAGGGCCTAAGTCTTTAGGGAAATCTGACCCATTGAGACACCATTTCCACGCCCCGCTTCCTTCTCACACTGGGCTCTTTGAGGTTGTATGACTGCCTCTCTGTGTTTGGTAGAAAGCCAACAGGACGAGGAAAATATGAAAGAAAACATGCAGCCCCTGGGAGTCGTAAGAAAGGCTGACTCATTTTCCAGAAGTCCTGCAATGCTTCACCTTGGAAGAAAGAATGGGAGGACACACCTTGGGCATCCTTGGGGGTGGCCCCTGTAAAATGTGTGGCTGGCGGGCCTGAGAAGCTGTGTGTGGAGGAAGGAGGGGGAAGGGGCCTCAGCAGGTGAGAACCTGAGACCTGAGGACCAGCCTTGCTGAAGGGCCCAGAAAGCCACTGGAATGGCGGGCCTCCTGGAGTGAGGGCCTGTGTCACCCTGGGTCGCCACGGCCTGTAGGCCTGTGATGCTGACACAGGTAGTTTGAGAGGTTTGGGGGAGCAGATCTACACCCCAAACTGGAGGCCTCTCCAGGTTAGGATGCAGGTTCATCCTATAGCACAATGTCTCGTCAACTTCGTTCTGAGAGAAGTTTCCAGGTAATGAAGGACAGAGAGGACCCAGAGGACAACATTCGAGCCAGAGGCAATCAGGACATGAGGAGCCTCCTTCACCGAGCGCTGGAGGTCATTTGATCCCATTCAGTCTGCCCTAAATGCAAGGACGCCACATGGACTGTGTGGACCCGGCACGTTCCCAAGTCCCTTTGTAATCAAAATGAATGACCCACGGTTTCCAGCCAACTTTGTGCTCAAGACCCCAAGCCTTTCCAGAGCCATGTTTTGCTTTCTCTGGCTGCAAATCTTCACAAAGTCTCAGACATTCTCTCTAAGAGACAGTCTCAAAGCAGCGAGCAGTGGTCATGTGACAACAGGGGGAAGGGGGCCCTCGGGGGTCTTAGTCACATTCAAGCGCTGCCTTTGGTCCCCCTGAAGTGTGATAAGTGGAGGCGAGTAAGCCACACTGTGACCCTAGGCAGAAAAAATCCTTGGTGTGATTTAGGGGCTGTAGAATATGGCTCCACAACCGTGTCACCTGGAGGACCCGGAAGGAATGCAGGTCCCCAGGCCCCCTCCGGCCCCGGGGCGGCCCCAGGAATCTGGACTCTAAAAGCTTCCGGGCGGATATCGCCTCTTGGGTTATTTGCGTCTGATTAAACTCCTCTCCTGTTAGAAACTTCCCCTCTCTGGCTCTGGCTGGAGTGATGAAGCAGAAGAGACGGTTGGTGGATTATTTATAAGACAGGAGCTTCACCTCGAGACTGTCTGAGAGGATGCCATCACAGAGTCGGGCTCCCCGGAGGGCAGGCCCCAGCCTGGAAATGGCACATGCAGCTTCAGCGTGCCCGCACCAGCCAGCGGCGCTCCCGGCCAGCTTCGCCTCCCTCCCCTCCGCACATATTGACCGGTTAGAGTGCTTTGGGTCCAAGGGAGAAAGAAAAGCCAGCCGGGTAGAGGTTTCCACCCTGGCTGTGGAGTGTGGGGTCAGGGCAGAGACCTTGGGGTCAGGACCAGGGTGGGCTCAGCCCACCTTGGTAAGGGGCCGCATGACCGCTGAACTGCCAACTGAGGACCCTCACACCTGCCCCCACCCCTGCCCCGCTCCCTTGGGTCCACCAGCCACACGGCACCCTCACCCTGTCCCAGAACAGGTCTGGCCCCGTTTCCTATCCGGAGCATCTTCAGATCACACGTGGGGCCTCACAGTCTTGTCCTTGGGAGGCTCTTCCCACAGTCGGCTCAGCTGCAGGGCAGCTCTCCTGGCATCTGGTAAAGGCAAACGGCCCCTTGCATCCTCGGCCATCGTGCATCCAACGGCCACACGCCACAGCTCTGCAGCCCACTTGGGGACCCCACATCATTCTCGCCTCCTCCAGACCCTGCTTCCTCAGGGAGGCTGAGCCCTCTGTCCTCTTCCACGTGTCTCTGCTGGCCCATGGAGAGGAAGGAGCAACTGCCCCAGTCTGTTCCACCCCTCCAGGAGGCTGCCCCAGGGCCTGACTGCTCACCACCTGCCCCCTGCTGCTCAGGCGAGCTTTCCAGATCACAGTGATGCCATCCCGACCTCTCCAGTCCAGGCCATCACCTGCTCCCACCTTGGCCTGGAGGCAGCAGACAGGGCTCAGCTGTGCAGGTCCTAGGTGAACACAGGTGATCTCTGGAAGTTGGGCGTGCTCAGGGATGCCACTGGAGTGACACTATGGGGACCAACTATGCCTCCTCACAAACAGCCTGTGGGCTGCGTGGGTGTGGGGTACCAGCATGATAAAGTGGCATCTGTGGGTGTCATGTGTATCTCAACACCCACAACTTTTTCTGATGGAGAAAATAACTCATGTAATTGAATTGCTTATTTCTGGCTCTGCGCTGAGATTTGCACATAACACGCACCACATACGCATGCACACACACACACACGCACACAGGTGCTCACACGCGAGCACTCGGGCTAGAAGGTCTGCACAGTTGCTGCAATATTCTATTTCCCGCAGCCCACATTTCTCTCCACCGGACATTCTCTTGCCTTGGTCGCTCGTACACAGTGCTTAAGGAAAACAGAGTGTTTAGGATGTGAAGCGTCACAGCAAAGAGCCTGCTTCAACCAAGCTTGTCATAAGAGGCCCTGGAAGCATCCAGAGCTTAAAGGAGGCATTGCTAATGAAGTCTGACAGGTTAAACTTCCTGTGGAATGCGCAGGGTGCCCCCCAGGAAAGCCGTGTGCAAAATCGCCATCCACCGGGGAGCCGCTGCACACGGTTTCCTTCTGCTCCTGGGAGAGTCACAAAATGAACTGAAAACACCTCTGCAAATGGCAAAGAAAAAAGCAAACAGTGAAGTGAACTATTAGGACAGGATGGGGATGTCCCAAGGCACTCACCTGCAAGTTTTGTGGAGCTCAGGGTGAGAGGAGCACTCCGGCAAGGGGCCCTGGGATGTGTGCCGGGTGCATTTGCACCTGCGTTTCCTGAGACTGGACTAATGGCCTGTGCAGGTGGACTCGCCTTCCTCTTTCGTGCTGGAGCATACTCCTCTGGCCCCCCCTGCTGTGCCCCTCACTCTTTGTCAGGTTTTAAAAGATTGTGGTAAATGGATCAAAGGAGACTTAGGCCCTACTATAACTTTCCCCGGCTGTTCCTACAGGCCAAGATGCCCTCATTGCAAAAGTCAGAGTGTTGGGGATGTAAGCTGGCTTTGTTTCGTTTTCCTGGACACACCTGGAAGTGAATTTTTAGGATCTCTTACATCTGATGCTGGGAAGGGAGAATGACAGTTTTGTTTAATCCAACACTGCTAGAAAGAGTAAGTTTTCACTGGGCAGCACTATAGATCTAACACACCTGGGCTTAAATTTAAGTTGTGATTCATACAAAGGGGAAAATCTGAAACAAGACAGGTAGGGTCTGAATTTAAGCATCTGCAGAAAGAATCATGGCCAAGATTATTATTGCTGCCCTGAGAAACAGGAGACGACTGAAAATTACAGAAAATAAAAACCCCTGGAAAGTGCACACACACGTGTCATTTTTTAACTTCTAAAGAATTGCAGGAGTATGCAGATTTTCTCTTCCTCCTCGTGTCAGTTTTGGTCATTTGTGCCTTGCAGTAAATTGGTCCATTTCATCTAAGTTGTTGAGTTTATTGTCTTAATTTTTCATAGTGTTTCCTTATTATCAGGTTGATTCCTGTAAGATCTGTAGTGATGGCCCCTTTTTTCTTCCAGAGATTGGTAATTTGTGTTTCCCATCTTTTTTTTTCTTGATCAGTTTGTCTAGAGCTTTATCATTTTATTGACCTTTTCAAAGAACCAACCTCCATTCCCACTGACTTTGTCTGCTTTTCTGTTACTGGTTTCTGATTTTACCTGGATTATTTCCTTCCTTCTGCTTTCGGTTCAATTTGTTTCCTCTACTTGATTCTTCAGGTGGAAGCTTAGAGGATGGATTTCAAACCTTTCTCCTTTTTCTAATCTGGGTATTTAATGTCATAAACATTCCTCTAGGCACTGCTTTGTGGAAAACCATGAAGTCTGATATGTTGCCTTCTCATTATCACTCATTCAAAATGTTTTCTAATGTCCCTTGAGATTTTGTCACTGAAACAATGCTTACTTAGAAATGTGTTATTTAGTTGTCAAAGATTTGAGTATTTCCCAATGTCTACTTGTTATTGATTTCTAATTTAATTATTTTGTAGCCAGAGAACATACACTGTGTAATTTCAATCCACTTAAATGTATTGAAACCCGTTTCATGCCCCCGCACGTGGTCTACTGGGTAAATGTTCGTAAGGACCTGAAAAGAATGAATTCTGCTCTTGTCGGGTGTGATGTTCTATAAACGTCCGTGAGATCGAGTTCATTGCTAATCTTGTTCCAGTCTTCTCCGTTTACTGATTTCAACCTACTCGATTTGTCAGTTACTGAGAGAAGAGTGTTGAATCTCCAACTACAATTGTATATTTGCCTATTCTCCTTTAGTTTCTATAAATTCATGTTTCGTGTATTTTGAGACTCAGTTATTAGATACACACATATTTATAATTGTCATTTTTTATTGAAATGTTCTTCATTTTCTTTTTTTTATTAAAGATTTTATTTTTTTCCTTTTTCTCCCCAAAGTGCCCCCCGGTACATAGTTGTATATTCTTAGCTGTGGGTCCTTCTAGTTGTGGCATGTGGGACGCTGCCTCAGCGTGGTTTGATGAGCAGTGCCATGTCCGCGCCCAGGATTCGAACCAATGAAATACTGGGCCGCCTGCAGCAGAGCGCGCGAACTTAACCACTGGGCCACGGGGCCAGCCCTGAAATGTTCTCCATTTTCATGATATTAATATTGCTACTGCAGCTTGCTTATAATGTATTTGAATAATATAACATTTTCTATCCTTTTATGTTCAAAAATTTTTTCTCGTAGGCAGCATTCTTTTATCCAGTTTGACAATATCTTCATTTAAATGGATGTGTTTAGTTTGGCTAACTTAGTTTATTTAATTAACTACTCATGTGGTTGGATTTAAGTCCAAAATCTTGCCACGAATTTTGTATTTTTCCCATCTGTTCCTTGTTTCTTCTCTTTTCTGTGATCTCATGGATTGAGTATTTCTTAGTGTTTTGTTTCATGTCCTGTTGATTTGGTGGTTACTCTTCATCTCATTTTCATGGTGTTTGCTCTATGGTTTCAATATATCTTTATCATGATTTACCTTTATGAAACATTGTACCAGTGCACGTATAAAAATATTGTAACAATATACTTCCACTTCTCTCTTTCTGTCTTTTGTACTAATATTGGCAAACATTATACTTCCACATACGCTATACATTACACAATACACTGTCATTGTTTTTGCTCTAAATTGTCAGTCATTCTTTTAATAAATGAAAAATTAAAAACATTTTTTCATTAATCCACATACTTGCTATTCCTTGTGGTCTTCATTCCTTCAAGCAGATGTTTCAATCTGATATCACTTTTCTTTACCTTGAAGAAACAACTTTAACAATTACTTTATTACCAGCTTTGCTAAAAATAAAAGCTGATCTGCTACTGGTTTTATTTTTTCTCATTTCCATAAGAAAATTTTACCCTGATATGGAATCATAGAATGATTTTTTAAATTAGCACTTCAAAGTTGGTATTCCATTGTCTTCTGTCTTTCATTGTTTCTGATGAGAAAGTTGCCATGATTTTTGTCTTTGTCACTCTGTACTTCATATGTCCCCCTACCCTGAGCTACTACTTTCAAGATTTTTCTCTCTTTATAATCCGTTGTCACTAATTTGATTAAAACACACCTTGGTGTGATTTTATTTGTTCTTTGAGTTTCCTTGTGACCTGTGGGTTTACATTTTTCACCAAGTTTCTAGAAATGTCAGTCATTATTTATTCAAATATTTTTCTGCCCTTCTTCTTTTTCTGGTATTCCAATTACACATATGTTATGCCTCTTGATATAACCCACAAGCCAAAAAGAGCTGCTTTTTTTTCAGCCTTTCTACTGATCAGGCTTCAAGTTCACTTTTCTTCTGCAGTTTCTATCCACTCTTAAGCCCATCTAGTGATTTTTTTAATTTCAGATATTGTGTTTTTCAGCCCTAGAATATTAATCTGGTTCTTTTTATGGTTTCTATTCTGTATTCATTATGTGCAGTTTTCTTTAACTCCATGGACATATTTATAAGAGCTATTTTAAAATGCTTGTTTGCTATTTTCATCACGTCTGTCATTTCAGGATCTTTTTCTCCTGAGTCAAATGTCCCTGATCCTTTGCCTGTCGAGTAGTTTTCTATTGGGTGCTAGGCATCATTATTATTATGTAACTGAGCAGCTGGATCTTGTTGTCTTCCATTAGTTAGTGCTGAGGATTTTTCCTCCAGAAGGAACTTAATTTACTTGTGGACCAAGTAGATCTTTGAAGGTTTATTTTAGGCTCTGAAGAGTGGGATAGAGAGCAGCCTTCCCCCTAGATCTGGTTCAGCCCTGCTACTAAGGTGTGCCTTTCTGGGGTCTTTATTGAAAGTCCCAAGCATTTAAGATGGTATTTCTACTCTGCCTGGTCAGAGCGTGAGTTTGTGCCAGCCCGGTGCTATTCTGGCCGACCGTCGTTCTCACGGTTGTTCTCTGCAACAGACCCAGAAATGACAAAGATGGTGGCATTAGCAGACGACCACTCAAAAAGAGCTCTCATAAATATGTTCAAGGACTCAAAGAACACTGAACATATAAGTCTGTTTGTTTTTCTGATGCCTTTTAATATTTCTCAGTCTTTGTTGTTTTGTAGTTTCATTATGATGTGTATAAATATGGATTTGCTCTCGCTTGAATGTTCTTAAGAGTAATTGAGATTCTTAAATTTCTAGGTTGGTATCTCCAATCAATTATGGGAAATCCCCACCCATCATCTCTTCACATATTTTCTCTGCTCCATTTCCTCTTAGCCCTCTTGAGAAACTTTGATTAAACAAATCTGTTATTTTCTAAGTCATCCGGTGAAACTTACCTATTCTATAGTTTCCTTTTTAAATTTTTCTATTTGGGGCCTATTTTACAACTCACTAGTTCTCTTTTCAGCTGTGTTAATTTTCTGTTAAATTCATCTATTGAGGGTTTTTTCAGGTTTTTAATATTTTGTTGGAAGTTCTATTTAATTCTCTTACAAATCAGCTATGTCATTTTTAAAACTTCCCTGATCCTGCAAATATTTCCAAGCTGGTTCTTAATTTGTCATTTTATAATCCGTGATTAATCATTCCAATTTCTGAATTTTATGGGCCTTTTTCTCTATAGCTTGGTTGTACAGAGATGTGGGTTTCCAGATTAGTCAGGTATAATGAGAGAGGGATTGAGAAAGGACATTTTTCCCTAGTTAGTTCAGAATTTTAATCAAAAAAGGGGGTGAGATTCTTGGCTCGTTCTTATGGTCTAAAATGGCAGAATTGATAGTAAGTAACACTTACATCGAACTTTTAAGTTTATGCCTCCATTTTTTGTTTTGGTTTCCACAAAAGCTCCCTGCAGTTAGAGATTCTAGTCTCTCTCTCATGGGTGAAGAAACTGAGATTTGGATAAGATTCTGTGGCAACGCCAAACCCCACACCAGCTTTTCTGACTACAAATCCTGTGTCGGATGACATTCAGAGGAGCAGCCTGAGAGACGGAAAAACTTCCCTAAAGTTACGGAGGTGATGGGCAGGCTGGCAGAGGAGAAAGGGAAACGAGTGGGTGGAAATGCCCAAGCCTGAGAACGAGAAACCCAGACGTGACCCCTACACAGAGGTAGGCAACGTGGAAGAGCCACATGTCAGCAAGAGGCAGGGGGATGAATCAGCGGTGTCCCCAAGGAAAGGGGTGACAGAGTCGGGAACACATCGGGCTTCCGTCCTCTTTACCAGCTTCAAGCGTTCGGGCTGGGCCGCCTTGTTGCTGACTTCATATCGCAGTGTGCTGTAGCATTTGGAGTGACGAAAAATACATCTCAGAAAAATGAAACACCATCTCCTCATCTCAATATTGGTTTAACATTTGGAATTTGAGGAATTCGTACCTAAACTTATTATTGCCTACTTAAATGTTAAAGAAATGGAAACAAATGGATTTTTGTGTGGACATTTATAATATATACCCCAAATCCCAAAGACGTCTCTGAAAAATAAACCTCAAACTATCGTGGCATAGTCCTCCCTGAGCATATGGCAAACGTCACCCATTCTTCACGACCTGTTGCTCACATCACCTTCTGGTGGACGTGACCCCTACAGCCCCGGGTAGAGTTGCTGCCCACTCTGAGCCATGAGCTCTGCACCTGCCCGACTGAGCCACTCAACCTGTCACACGGTGATAGGTGCTCCCCTGGGCACCCCCATGGCCATCACTTCCCTGCAAATGGAGGGGAGTTCACATTTCATGTTCAATGCTCTGAATGATTTCTGCAACCAGTTCCCAGTTCCCTTAGGAAGAAAGCAGATGATAGACGCAAACTAGTTCTTACAGGGCATGGAGTGTGCGCCAGGCCCTGGGCTAGGAGCTTTATATATGACCTTATTTAACCTTCACAACACCATCAGAGGCAGGCATTCGTAGGCTGGGGTCTTACTTCATGTAATGTTCTCAAGGTCAGTAGAGCTCGGACTTTCCTGGTGAGCGTGACTCCTAACACCAGGTTCCTTACAACCCATCACGTTGTTTAATAAATGTGTTTCAATGACAGTGGGTGAACCAAGAAAAAGTATATATTTCTCGGCATATGAAAATAACAAATCCTCCCTCACCAGTGCGGGATATCCCTCCAAACCAAGGACGATGCTGACTCGAGTGGACCCAGTCACATTTTCTAGGGTCAGCCCACTCTTGGAAAAATAAAGCCCAACACATAACCATAAAAAAGAAAAGGTGGGGGCCAGCACAGTGGTGTAGCAGTTGGGTTCATGCTCTCCGCTTCCTCGGCCGGGGGCTCACAGGTTTGGATCCCAGATGCAGACCTACATACCACTCATCAAGCCATGCTGTGGCAGCGTCCAACATACAAAATAGAGGAAGATGGGCACAGATGTCAGCTCAGCAACAATCTTCCTCAGCAAAAAGAAAAGAAAAGAAAAGAAAAGTTTGCACGTCCCTCAGGGCCTGCAGTCTGGCAGGACTTCCATTAGCCGGCAGTCTGAGTGGTTGTCTGACGGGAGGCGTGACGTCGTGCCATCGGCTGTCTGGCTCATGAGAGGCACCCAGCACACCTCCTGGCAGCTCCCTGCTCAGGGACATCATGGTGGCAGCTTGAGACCAGCCACGGGGGGCGTTTACACCACAGCAATCGGCAAGCATGCAAATCGGGGTCATTTCTCTCAGAAATCCAGTTGCTGAGTATTTACAAGCACAGCACTGGAGTAAACCAAGAGAAATATGGTGAGAGCTCAGGTGATCTTCTTCACGGCCTGGACGTAAAATAATTAATAAAATAACCAGAGGAAACCTATTTGACGGACACCAATAAAGGAAAGAATGATAAGACTAAAACTGCTCTGGAGTAAGTTGAGTTATGACTTCCTTCCTGGAAATGATCTGCCCTGGTTCCTAGAGCATCTCAGGGCTTTGATGTTGGGGCAGACGCTCCTCTAACAGGGCCACCCAGACCACTATGCTGGGACACGTGAAATTGCACTGCTGGAATAGGGAAGACGGGGGCCCAACATCCACGGAACCCCAACAGTCTCTAGAGCTGTCGTTTTAACAGAAGCTCAATACACGGAACTCACTGGCCTCCCTGAATTTCTCCAGCGTATTGTTGGCTCCTGAAAACGGAAATTCCCTCCCGTGCAACCCATGAACACTGGAGCCTGGCTGGGCAGTAGCTGGTGCGCTTGGTGCCGGTGCCAAAACCTGTGCCTGCTGCCGGAGCATGAAATCAAGAAAATCTTGTAGCTTGGGTCCATGGCACTGCTGGTCAACGTTACAGAAGAATTCAAAGCTTCTTTTCTAACCACACAGGCCACGCTTGGGTAATTCATTGAATAACAGCAACGAATGCCTCTGCCTCTATCTCTCCATACCAGACACAGAACTGTCTCTCGGCCCCGTTACAACACTGATGTGGAGCCAAATCTTGCACAAGGGAGGAGCCCCAAAGGGCTGCAGGAGAGCCTACTGTCCTCCCCATGCGTGCCCATGTGCCAGCACCTCGCCCCATCTGCCCTCCATCCCTCAGGAATCAGAGCTCTATGGACCCCAGAAAGCCCTGATGGTCACTCCTCGGACCATTCCACTGATCTCAGGGAGGGAGAACACATTCAGAAAGGAGTAAGTCCTGTCTTGCTTCCAAATTGGAAAAGAAAGTGCTTTGTCCTCCAGTATTTGGGAAATAGAGGTGATGTTTAGGAGAGAGGCCCTGAGCAGAGCACATTAAGGCTCTCCAAACAGAATACTTCTTTTTCTCATAAACAAATCATGCAAACTCTTCTTCCAGAGTTAACAGTGTCACAACTAATCATGCAACTGACAACAATGGATCTGGAAATATGAAAAGCACGTCATGAATGTTTCAAGTGCTGTGTCGTCCAGACTTCTCATCTCTAAATAGATTAATTGTCATCTCCAGGACCTCCTCCTGTTACAAACAAGCCATCAGTGGTGGACTGGACACCCAGGACATCGGGCTGGTGGGTGGACGGGGTGAGCACATCTGTGTAGGAGCCACAGACTTATGTGACAAGCTGCATTCGGCATTGTTTATTGTCTGCATTTCTTTTCTTTTAGTAGAGGCATTAAAAATTGATTGCACTATGTCATCATTCCAACTCTTTTGCTGTCTTTAACAAACTTCACTTTTTCTTTCATGCTCTGAGCCCGTTAAGCATCCTTCCTGCTGTTAGATATCACTTGAGATAATAAATTTTTAAAGGAGGCGCCTACATCTTACCTTTTGAACTGCCCATGTGACTATGTGTCCTGGGTCAAAGGCCCTCTTCATCTTGAGATCAGTAGGAACTGGCTGCAGTCTCCATGCACTGTCTCCTTCCCACTCCTTGCAGGGGGCAGCCACACCAGGCGAGCCTGCGGAGCTCTCAGCCTCCTGCCTAGATCGGCTCTGCTTACTCAGGTGGACGGTGGACACTGGGGCTCAGGGGTGAAGGTGAGTCCTGTCTCATCACCTTTCTCAGGCTGAGAGTGGCTGATGGCCAGGACTCAATCCTTAAACTTAATTCTGAACTCCAAGCAGGGCCCATGTAGTGGCTTAAACAGAGGACAAGGCTTCCCTACGCAGATGAGGGGGCATGTGTTACCTAAGAAGGGCAGAGGTCATGCAAAGACCCTTCAACGTGGGCGATTGCCTCGCGGTTCATTTCCCTCAGGCAAACCTGCAAACAGCTTCTGGGAAGAAGGACATCTTGCACAGGTTTAGTTCATCGTACAAATATCCACTGTTCTCCGAAGAAGGAAAATCCTTGCGACCCGTCAGGAGCGCAGGCTCAGAAGGGGACCAGCAGGGCCACAATGTGCTCAGAGCTGCATCCAGGACTGCAGCAAGGCCCCCAGATGGGCTTGATTTCTTCTTCTGCAAAATCCTTGCTAACTGGCCGGCTACAGAATGCCTTCATAGAATACCATGTCAAAAATAATAAAAATTCTAAACACAGCGGGGCATTCTGGATTAGAGCCTAGAACCAAAAAATAAATAAATAAATAGACATTATAGAAAAACTGGTGAAATCAGGATAAACTCTGGATCTCAGCCAATAATAACAGTGATGCGTCAAGTCTGGCTCCCTGTGTGACAAGTGCGTCCCGGCCAGGAATAAGAATGGGGCATGGAGGCGAGGGGTAGACGGGAGCACCTTGTACTCCCTTTGAAACTTTTCTGTACACTTAAAATTATTCCAAAATAAAAGTTTATTTTTAAAAAAGGCAACATGAAAGCTGATTGAAATTATTTCATGGCTTATTTCGGTAAATAAGCCCCATTAATACGGTGGTATTTTCCCAAAAGATGTGGCTGTATGATGTCTACTGGCTTCACTAGGCTTTGTATGAATTTCCTTAATACAATTAGTTATAATATAGAGCATCTTTTAAATAAATGAAGACGTAAAACCAACTTCTCAGCTAATTGGCTGCTTGAACTCAGGAACTGAGTCACCACCACATACTAATTGAAAATACAATATTAAAAACACACACACGTAAGCAAGGAAAACTCCAACAAGTAAAGTAAGTAAGAAGTGGTACCCAGGAACTTGAAAGTATGTCGACCCAGATTCAAGGATGTTATAACTCGGTCCAGAATGTTCCTTCTTGAAAATCCAGCGTGTGCTGGTTAGATCCTTAAAACGCCTGCCCATTTGTGAAAATGAGGACTGGACCCAAGGACAGGCAAGGAGGCTCGATGCCTCAGGCCAACAGACTGGAGAGCATCTGAACAGAGAGGGTGGGTGTGAACAGAGTGTGGCGGGGAAGGGGGATCCCGTGGAGCCAGAGGGCAGCTCCAGAGGAAGTTAGAAACAGGTGCACGGCTTCCCGGAGTCAGCCGAGGAGAGCTGGCCTCCACCCACCACACAAGGAAAAGCCCCAGAGATGAAGTCCGCCAGCTGAACGCACCTGTAACCTCAGCTCCTGCCCCCTCTTCCTGGGCCGCTGGACGTGCACACGCTTATGTGCACAAATAGCATCCTGAGCTCAGACCGGGCAGGAGAACTCAAACACCCTTCTCACAAGGGAAGACGTGGAAGGAAACAGGACCAGACTGTCTCCCAAAGGCAGAGCCAAAGAAATCGGTGTGTGCTCGGGGCGGGGGGAGCCCCAGCGATAAGGCACATGGGTCTATGACAGGATTCTGCAACAAAACAAGCGTGACACGGCACTCGAGGCCGAGAATCAAAATGTACTTTTGGAAGGGAATACTGTGAGAATCAGAAGCAAATCTTAGACAGCGAAAGAAGTAGCGTTTGCTCACAAGAAAAGAGACCCCTGAGCTCCCTGGCAGGACAGGGCCCCATGCTGTGGCCCCAATAGAGACAAAGGAAAAATAGGGTCAGAAAAAAGATAAAGGAGAGGGGAACAGAGTCATGAGACCTCAGGCCCTGTGATTTTTTTTCTTAGCTACAAGAAAACAGGAGCAGGAACTCTGTGGAGTTAGAAAAGCTGTTCTGAAGACATTTCCTTTTAAAAGTTTAGAAAAATCAGTTCTACATAAAAAAGGAGCAGAAGAGGATCAAGGTCAAATCCTGTACCAAGTCACTACGAGAAGAGGAAAGAAGAGCAGAATAGTACCCCTGCAGACAACGAGAACATGCAGAAAGACGTATCCACAGAGCAGACCAAAACTGCAACCCACTAACTTCAGAACAAGCTGAGTGGGGGCCAACCCGGGGGCCTGGTGGTTACGCTCAGTGTCTGCTGCTTCAGCAGCCCGGGTTTGGTTCCCAGGCGTGGACCTACAACACACATCTGTCAGCGGCCCTGCTATGCCAGCAGCTCGCATACAAAAAGAGGAAGACTGGCAACAGATGTTAGCTCAGGCTGAATCTTCCTCACCAAAAGAAAAAAAATAAAGCTGATTGCAACAGATAAGTGATATAAAATATGAGGACAAGATCATTCAAAACTAGGAAAATTCAGAAATGAGCCCATATTACCTAGGATATAATTAGAAATAAGAGGAAAACATCCTTTCAGACAATGAAGAATAAGCCAGGACACAAGAATAAACAAGAAACCCAAGGATGAATAAGTAAACTAGGCAACAACTTAAGAGAATTCGAAACTGAAAAGGAGGAACACGTTAATAATAAAAATACATGAAGTGAGAGATCTAAAGAATTCAAAGCAACATGGCAAATATTGAAGCTAGGCAAAGAAAACCCAACATGTGGACGACAGGAGTCCAAAACCAGATGAGGGGAGGGGAGGAAATGGGGAGCAGTTGGTCAAAGGGCACAAAGTTCCAGTAATAAGATGTCTGAGTCCAGGCATGCCACGTTCGGCCCGGTGACTGGTTAACCATGCTGGATTGCACGCTTCAAACTCACTAAGAGAGGTCTTAAAAGTTCTCACCACACAGAAAAAACTGCGACTACGGGAGGCAACAGAGGTGCTCACTAACCTTATTGTGGTGATCATTTTGCGATACACACATATATCAAATCATCACATTGTACACCTTAGACTCAATGCTATACATCAATCATATCTCAGTGAGCTGGGGAAGGGGCCCGGATGGAAAGAGCAGAATGAATTCTAACGACTGCAGTTAAAAGAGAGCACCGGAAAGAATGTTTTGAAAGATTGGAAATAGCCCATTGGAAGATCACACCATGCGTCTGAGGCTGCTGACCCAGAACGACCATGATGAGGACATGTTCTTCAAAACCTAAAGACCTTTTTTCAGAGAAACAGAGAAACAATCTGTTGGTCGTCTAGACAAGCAGAGGGAGTGACTTTAAGGGAAAGATCCTCAGATTATCATCAGGATTTTAACAACAATGCTGTAAACACCAGGAAAAGGAAGTAACATGTTTAACATTCTCCAGGAAAGAAAACTAAGCCAAACACTATACACTCGGCACACCCGGCTTTCAAACACTGTGGACCTGTCACCAGCTTGCAGGCACTGAGGGAGTGTTGTCCCCACGGCCCCTCCATGGAGCCACTTCAGAGCAAGCTTCGGACACACGAAGCCACCACACAGACGTGGAGCCGAGGGAGGATCCACCTTCACGTCCCCAGGCCTGCAGCCCGGGTCCTAAGGAAGGGCAGCTGCTTCTGCAGCCCCCTCCCCAGAGCCGGATGCTCCGGGGACCCTCCCCGAGCCCT
Source organism: Equus quagga (assembly GCF_021613505.1). Lineage (NCBI taxonomy): Eukaryota > Metazoa > Chordata > Mammalia > Perissodactyla > Equidae > Equus > Equus quagga. The sequence goes on from NC_060275.1 coordinate 119,969,025, forward strand.
CTCGCCCCATGAGCTGCCGTTGGCTGAGTGTGTGTCCCGGCCCCTCCGCCATCTCTCCCCAGAGAGGGGGTCGCACCTGTCCCCCTGTCCCTGGCAGCCACCAGGCCTGAGGCCGGGTGTCCGAAGGAGCCCCCAGGAAGATGACCCAGGGCAGGTCTGGGACACAGCCCCCCGAGGGCTGATGCCGAGAGGGGCAGAGCAGGGCCCCCGCCCCCTGCAGCCGAGCAGCCCAGAGCCCAGGCGGGAGGGGGATTGTAGGGGGGGAGCAGGAAGGGCTGAGCGACCCCCCGACCCGGACCCCGCGCCCGGTCACCCTGCCCCCTGCTCCGGCGGCGCCGGGGCGGGGTCGGCAGGTCAGCTAGTCCGCCGGCGCTCCGGCCGCTCCCGCCCCAAAGCCCCGTCCGTCCCCCGTGCGCCCGGGGTTCTGTCCCTGCTGGAAGCCAGACCCCCAAAGTTGGGCGGTCGCGGGGTCGCCCCGTTCCCAGGGCAACAGCGCCACCGCCGGGCGGGCGCCGGGAACGCACCACGCAGGGACGGTGGCGGGTCGGGGGGAGGCATGGCCGGCTGGGGTTCTGCTCACATCTTACAGCAGGTTACAAAGGAGCCCGGAAGGGAGGGCCCCTCTGCCTGGCCCCTCCTGGTCTGGGCAAGGCAAGGACCGGGACGAACTGCCACGCGGGAACAGGCGCCCGGCGCCACCGACCGCCCACCTCTGCGGTAGCAAGAAAGGCCTGCAGGCTGACTCCTTCTTGGAGGTGGCCCTGCACGGCCTGACCTGGGGGGCCAGCACCCAGCTCTTCTCCTGCCGCAGCCCCTTTGCACCCACCCACCCCGCCCCCAGAAAAGCTCCCTTAGAAGGAGACCTCTGGCTCAGGGTACAAGATGCTGTCACAGGGGTCCGCCCCTGGCCCTGGCTGCAGGGTCCCTCAGCCAGACCCCAGCCACCAGCTCACCCCTCCCCCCGCTCTCCCTCCTCAGTGAGGGTGAGTGGCACCAGGAGGGTTAGACATCCCCCTTGGAAAACCTCTCTTGGTGGAGTGAAGAGATCACGGTTCCCAATGTAAAAGACCCCCAAATCCTGCAACTGGTGTCCCCCCCAGCACCTGGCCCTGGGCCACACTCCGGGGGTCCTCACTTCGGCAGGTCAACAGAGAACCCCTCCCCTGGGCCTCCATACTAACTGGTTCAAGCTCCATAACCATTGGAAAAAGCAGTTACTGCTGTTATCATCTGGGGCACAGGCAGGTCACCCAGCCTGCCCAGGGTTGCCCAGCTGGTCAGAGCAGCACTGGACTAGCCCACATGCATATCCTCAGCTGTGTCGCAAGTGGCAGCGAGACCCAGAGCAACCCATTTCCACCGTGTAAGGCGCCCCTCAGCCCCGCAAGCCGAGGGCCCCACGGGAGACCTTTCTGATGCCCGGCCCCGACATGGCCTGCACTCCCTGGCCGCCAGGTCAGGAGCAGCCCGTGCTCCCCGGGGCATTCACAGAAGCTCAGGTCTCCCAGTCACCAAGGCCTGTGGCACTGACGAGGCGCCTCTCCCTCTGAGCCCTGCCCCCCAAGGGGACCAGCTCTTCAAAGACGTCCCAGAACACCTCTCACACTGGGACAGCTGGGTCCCCCTCCTGTCCCCTCCCCACCCCGCCGTGCACACCAGTGAGCTGAGCTGGTGCCGGAACAGAGAGGGCTGTCCACTGAGGGGTGAGGACAAGCGTCCATCACGCCCCAGTGGGCCCGAGATAGGTGCACCTGCCCAGGGACTTCAGAACCAGCCAGGAGCATCTCCCGGACGAGACCAGGCAAGCATCTCTCAGCGACACCCAGTCCTGGATCTGGTGCCCCAGCGCACTGGCCGGGCAGCTGGGCCTGGTCCAGGGTCTGGGTGAAGACGGAGGGGGCCTGTGAGAAGCAGAGTGGACTGCGGGAGGAGAATTCTGCGGAGACACATGGAGGGAAAGGAGCTTCCGGCTGGTTCTGGGAGGTGCTGTCGCTGAGCAGTCCCCCGGAGTCCTGGGAATGGGGGCTTCCGAAGTCTCTGAAGTCCTGCTCCTCGCGCTTTATGTTTAGGTGCTGGCCTGGTGGCACAGCGATTAAGTTCACACGTTCTGCTTCAGCGGCCCGGGGTTCACTGGTTTGGATCCCAGGTGCAGACTTGGCACTGCTCATCAAGCCATGCTGTGGCAGGCGTCCCACATGTAAAGTAGAGGAAGATGGGCATGGATGTGAGCTCAGGGCCAGTCTTCCTCAGCAAAAAGGATTGGCAGCAGATGTTAGCTCAGGGCTAATCTTCCTCAAAAAAAAAAAAAAGATTTTATCATTCTCCCCTAAGTCACATGACCCAGATGTGCAGCCTCGTACCACCAGGGCCACCTGCACCCCTGCGCAGCCCTGCCCTGGGGTCCCTCCCCTCCTGCCCTCAGAGCCTGGCCTGGCTGGGGCCATTCTCGCAAGGCCCCCAGGCCCTCTCTCCTCCTCGGCTCTGACCCCCTCTGCTCCTCCCCGCACCCCGTTCCGGAGGGCTCACCCTTCCTGCCCTCAAGCCTCCCCTGGGCCTTGCAGCACCCTTCTCATGTACATCTCCCTCTCGGGCCTGGGCCTCAGGGGAAGTGTTCCCTGGGCCTCCCTCTGCAGCGCGCCCCCCACCTCCTCTCTCAGCAAGAGCGATTTCCACCCTGCGGACTTCCTTCTGCCACGGCCTCTCTTTCCCTGGATCTTGCTTATCTTGCCTCTTGCCACATGCAGACATCTTCTCTCTGCTCCCTTCCATTCCTTCCTTCCCTGCTGACCCTTCCCCACCCTCCCAGGGCTCTCAGCCTCCCCTCCGGGGCGCGGGTGGGGAGGCGGTCCTGTGCCAGCCAGCCCTTGTTGTGTACCCCTTGGTCACAGCTGGGGCTTCCCCCCAAAACACATGAGCCCCAGTCCTCTGGTGGCACTGCCCACTGGCTCTGTGCTGGTCATGGACACATGGACACATCTCACCCTCCCCATCCAGCCAGCAGCTCCCAAACCACGGCCACCGGCCCAGTGACGGACCCCCTGAGGGAATGGAGGGGCTTCTCCCCCTGGCTCTGGCCTGGACTCTCAGTGGGTCCTGGGAAGCAGAAGGGAGCAGCCCCTGAGCTCAGAGGCGGGACTGGGCCATGTGTCCATCCGCAGCTCAGCCACTGCTGTCCCCTTTGACCCAAGGCACATCCCAGCACCTGTGTGGGTCTCGGGCTCCTGGTCTATAAAGTGTAAGAGTAGGACAGAGCCATGTTGGGGGCGAACCAAAGCCTACCCCCAGGCCCTCGACACCCCTTTCTCAGACCCTACAGGACAGCGCCAGCTTCACACCAACCTCTCGTACTCTTGTGAAAGGCTCCCTTTCTACCCACTGTCAGGTGCCCACCAGGGCCTCACAGGGCCCTCCAGCCCTCGGTGCAGACGCTAGGCCCCCCCATGAGGGACACCTGCTCTCTCCTGGCTTGAAGCCACCCCCTCCCCTGCAGACCTGTGCTCAGCACCATCAGCTTGAACTAGATGGAATGCCGGGGGCCACCTTATGCAACTCAACTTGCATGGGACCCACGCAGCAGCTCCCCTGACCTTCATTCATTCATTCCTGCATTCGCTACTGGGTGTTAGTGCGGCCCTCAGTGTGTAAGAGGAATTGGCCAAGCCCCACAGGAGGCACAGGCATGAACAAAATAGGAGGAAGCGCCCCCGCTTTGTGGGCCTCGTACTACGGAGGGGACGCTTGGAGTAACCAGTGCCGTGGAGCCGTGGCGAGGCCGCATCGGGGATGGCCCTAGGGCACACTCTGCAGTGAGAAGGCCAGATGCAGGAGTCGCTGCCTGCCACCACCCACGGCTGACTTAGGCCCACCTCTCAGCCTCTCCCCGCAGCACGAAGGCAGCCCCTCTATGTCTCCACGAGTCTGGGGATTGAATAAGCTGATTCAGAAAGAGCTCAGTCAATATCCATTTTTATTGTGGATTGAAAAAGTGTTAAAAATAACACCACAGTATAACATGGCAGTGTTTTAGGAAATAACTACTGTAAGCCATGCTAGGTTGGAATCATTCTCTCAGTGAATCTGTCGATAGCGTCATGCTCTTTGATCAAAGCAACAATGCAGAGGGGCCCATTAACACATCGGTAACAGTTGTATCTGGTCCATGAAGGAGAGAACAACTCAAGGCAGACACAGGTGTGCCACACAGACAAGTATCTCAGCTGGGTATTTTTATGCCTGCTTTCCTCGGAGAAATAAAACACAAGTCCAGCAGTTCAGGATGAAATGGTATTTCAAGATCTCAGTCATGAAAGCAGGAAACTCATCAACTCTTGGACTCCTAATTTGAAGGGATTTTACTGGTCACCTCATCCAATCCTGTATGGGATCCTATTCAATAGAGTAATATACAATGTGATAGAATGTAACAGAATGTGCCACAGTGTGGCACAGGGTGGTACAGTGTAATTCTCGTTAACGGAACACACCACACTCTGACAAGACACAGTGGGCAAAACACAATGTAATCGAAGAAGACAACCAGCCATTTCGCCAAGGCCCCAGCCTGCAGTCCCTCTGCCGACACTCTGCCTAGGATGCTGGCACGCCAAGCACTCAATCTGGGAGCAGCCCTGCCATCCAGACTCGGCGTCCTTGGACGTGGAGAACACCTGAGCCCTCACCTGCCCCCTGGCCTCTGTGAGAACCTGCACTCTCGCGGCCTTTGTCTGGCCTGGAGACCTGAGAGTTTCTACCAGCAGAGGTGACAGTCCAGTGGCCTGAGCAGCATCTCCCTCTCATTCCCGGTCACCAAAGGTACATTTCTCGTGAGCGAAGGTGACCCCCATCAACCTGCCTGGAGTCCTTCCTGAGGACCGTGAGCTATTGAGAAAGGATTGGGGGGGTTAGCTGAAATTTAAACACTGGCTGGGTTGGGAAAGCCCAGCAAGCCTGAACTCGGGTAGAATTCCTTCTGTTCCCTCACTGGCCTCTGTCTCTTGCATTGTGATTTATTCCCCACACCCGGTGAGGCTCCCCGTCAGGATTCTGAGCCTGCTGGCGCTGCAGGTCTATGGCCACCTCTGCTCCTTCCCTGAGGATGGCGGTCACAGCAGAGGCCCTGCGGTGCGGTCTTTATTTCCCTGGAGGGAAGATGCCCTTCCCTGGAAAGCTCCTGCGATAGAGGAACAGGGAGAGGCGGGGACAGTGAGGAGGATGGGAGCCCAGAGCCCAGGGGCTGCAGGCACAGGGTGGCATGCAGGCGGCCCCCGTCCCTTGGATTTAGGGCAGGCAGTTGCTCTTACAGTGCCAAGTTCTCATCTCTCGAAATCTGGTGACAACAGAGACAATGTTGTGCCCTCGCTGTCTCAGTTGTGCGCCAGATCACACGGCAGACATAGAAAGTGGGTGCAAGAGCTACACTCTCGTACCAAGGAAGAGGCTCTAAAAAGTCCCAGGGAAAGAAATGAGAATGAACAGGCTGGAGAGGGAGTTTGGCCCGCTGCTCCCAGGGGTCAGTGAGAGCAGGCAGGCGTGGGCAGCAGAGCAGGCCAGCCCCAAACTAGGCACCATGATTATGTACCCCAAACCCCAAACTCAGATGTGACCGGGGGAAGCCCCAGTGTCCTCACCTCTCAGGTCCTCCCGCAGACCAGCTGCCCAGCTGAGAAATGTAGATTCCGAAAGTGTGGGGCCCGGGAGATGGCAGCCGGCGGAGGTGTCTGTGAGGCCCTCTGGGCACCAGGAACCCACGGCCACTGGGCACATGAACAGGTGTAGCGGGCAAAGTGCAGGTGGAGGTTCAGAGCCTTTGCGGGGGGCCGTGAGCTGCGGTGAGACCAGACGGCTGGCAAGGGGCAGTTCTGGTGTCCGCGGTCCAGAGCGGGCAACAGAACTGACAGGAAGGGAAAGGGAGGGTGACCTGTGCAGCCGGTCAGCCCGTCAGGGGCCCTGCGGGCGTGAGCTGGGCCTGGAAGCCTGGCAGCAGCTGTTGGCCCGAGCTCCCTCCACGGGAGGACAAGGGGCACTCGTCCCCGCCCCTCCACATGTCCCTAGGCCTGCCCTGAAACTTCCAAAACTGTGCCCGTCAAAATGTGGAACGAGGGAAAATTATTTTTCTCGGCTATTTCTGGCATCACAACCTAGGGGCACAAGGTAAGGAAACCCCTAAATATTGAAGATGAGTTATGGAGATTCTGTGCCAGTCGGCCAGACCGTGGTGCCCAGTGATTCAGCCACGCTCGATCCAGGTGTTACGGCTACAGTCAGTCGGCTTTAAGTAATGGAGTTTACCCTCAGCCATGTGTTGGACCTCATCCAGTGAAGGGAAGGTCTTTAGACCAAATACCAAGGTTTCCTGGATTTCAGACGTGCCAGCCGGCCGCCACCATCACTTAAGCCAATTCCTTGAAATAAATCACACAGTGCTCATCTCCTACGGCTGTTTCTCTGGAGAACTGGCTGGTACGTAAGCACACAGCAAAGGCATGCTCTGAAGCTGAAGCCAGGGTCACCGACGCGTGCTTTCCGTGCCTGCAGGGCGACCTGGCCCCGATGCCAGGGTGCGAGTGAGGTCAGGACCCTGCCCAGCAGGAGAGTGAGGACGGTCAGTCTGTGCAGCATCGTCTGAGTGAGGGAAGGGGGATCCGAGAGGAGGAGTGACCTGACCCCGAGTGAGGGAGGCAGAGGCTGCTTGTGGCTTCTTGGGAGGCCCCTGGGTTGAGAGAAAAAGGACGTCGGTTCAGCTTAGGCCCCAAAGGCACGAAACAAGCTGCCACCAGGTTATAGGTCAGATGTTCCATATCTCACTTTGCTCAGATTGTGTTAGCTATCGGTGGCTACACAACAAATCGCCCTCAAAGCTGGCCACTTAACATAAGTTCATTACCTCCCAGTTTCTGTGGGTGGGAGCCCTCTGGCCCTGGGTGTCTCTCAAGAACGCAATCAAGGTATCAGCAGGGGCTTTGGCCTCAGGGGACGGCTCCACCGAGGGAGGCAGGCATGTGCCCTCCCCCCAGCCCAGCACAGTCACGAAGCGGTTGGCGGCTTCAGATCCCCTGCTGGACTGTGGGCTGGGGGCCACCCTCAGACCCTGGCCTGGGGACACACCAGTAGACAGCTCATGACGGGCAGAGCCAGAGAGGGGCCGTCACCGTCTTTACGCAGCATAACCTTGCAGGTGACATCCCATCACATTGTCGTGTGCTTTTTGTCAGATGTGAGTCCGTGGGCCCCACCCACACTCCCGGCAAGGGATCCACCAGAGGGTCCATGCCCAAGGGTTGAGAGCCGTGTTAGAGGCTGCCCACCACAAGGCTGGAAAGACAAATAAATAATCACAGGTCCACCCTGGCAAGATTCCAAAGACTCTGAAAATACAAGGGCAGATTTGGGGTTTTAGGTCAAATTCCTTGTAGAATATTGTTGGGCTCAATTTTCTAAAATTTGTTTAAAAGTTTCCACCTATATTCATGAGGAATACGGCATCGTAGTTTTTTAACCTATAATGTCTTTGTCTGGTTTGGGTTTCAAGGTAATGCTGGCTTCACAAACTGCCGGGCAGGACTCTTTCGCTTCCCATTTCTGAAGAGTTTGTGCAGAATTGGTATTACTTCTTTCTTAAGTGTTGGGTAGAATTCACGAGTCAAACCATCTGGGCCTGGAGTTTTCCTTATGGGAAGTTTTCTTTTTTTTGGTGAGGAAGATCATCCCTGAGCTAACATCCATGCCAATCTTCCTCTGCTTTGTATGTGGGACACTGCCACAGCATGGCTTGATGAGCGGTGTGTGGGTCCACGCCCGGGATTCAAACCTGCAAACCCCGGGCCACCAAAGCAGAGTATGCGAACTTAACCACGACACCACCAGGCCGGCCTCTCCTTATGGGAACATTTTTAACTGCAAGTTCATGTTCTTCTTTATATCTAGGACTATTTAGGTTCTCTGTTTTCTTCTGAGTGAGCTCCGGTGGTTTGTGTCTTTCAAGGAATTTGTCTGTTTCATCCAGGCTGGTGAACTTACTGTCATAAAGTTATTCCAATATCCACTTCTCTGTTTTCAACGTCTGTAGGATCTACTGTTTTGTGAGAATTCCCACCCCACTGAGCACAGGACACCAGAGTATCTCTCCTAGCACCAGCCTGCCAGTGTCAGCTTTTCCTTTAACAGAGAAAGTAGGACAGCATCGTTTTCAGAGCCCACCCGAGGTTTCCGAAGACACAGGAGGGCTCCTTCTCTTGGTCAGTGCCTCACTCTCCCGCCGGAGTCCCGTTGTGTCTAGTCACCCTGGCCACACTGCCTGTGTGTGGTAGATGCTTCCTGAAAGTGAGTCGTAACTTTCAGGGTGGGGGGTCCACAGCACAGAACGGGGAAACGTTAGACGTGAGCCCCTCCCAACAAGAGGAAGATGTCTACTGCGGGTGTCTTCTTCTCTGTCTCCTGGTGCTGCCCTGCACCCAGTACTCCCACTGCCCTTTATAGAAACAATCCCCTTTCTTCCCCTGCAGGAGGGGGACCTCCAAACCCCCCGACCCCCGGCCCTGGGGGTGGAGAGCACTGAAGGCCCCTTGAAGCCGTTCCTCAGAGTTGCTCCCCTCCATGGCTTCCGTCTCCATGTTTGTTACAAGGCCCTGGGCCGTCTCTCCTAACCAAAGGCCCTTAGTCTGTTTCCAAGCAGAAGCCGCTCTGCCCCGGGCCTCCTCCTGCAGAAATGCTGACATCCCTGTAAGCGGCCTTCCTCCACAGTGTCTGACATTCTAGACGCATTCTCCATCGGGGCCCCGTCTCCACGCAGTGACTGTCTGTTCTCGTCCCTTCCAGAGCAACTGCTGGAACTGCAGACGAGCAGCTTGACTCACTGAAGAATTTATATTATGAGGTTTCAACCATGGAGGTTTTTGCAACTGTATTTAGTGAATTTTTAGAAGTTCTGTTTACCCTGCCAATAATCAGAGGTGCTATTTATCTAGACTTCCTTATGCAGATATTCTACATAAATTGTTCCCGAAAGATGTGCTCCTACGTCACAAGTGTGGAAATGGAAGCTCGTGGAGACTGAGTGGTCCTCTCAAAGCCGCACGACTGGAGGACTGACGAATGGAGATTTGAACCCTGGCCTGTGTTGTGCAAAAGTCTGCTTCCAACACACTACATCTGCCTGCCCATCTCTGTACATCCTGGAGAATTCTCGAAATTCATAAGACAGACCTCCTGTCTGTGCCATAAAACGTTAGGATATGTCGACGAAAATAATCCATAACCAATCTATAAACAAAAATTTGGGTGAGTTTATTCTGAGCTTAAATCTGAGGATTATAACCCGGGGCCTTTCTTCCCAAAGGAAGAAAGGGCACCAAAGAAGTAGGGTGCACAGGGTGGTTATGTACCCCCAGAGAGGATGTTTCACGTAGGACTGAAATGTCCCTTTTACAATAGTCGCAAGACTGCTCTGTGGGCACAGCGATTGATGGAAACAGCAGGTAGGTCTTCTGTCTCAGTGAACCCTGCAGGGTGGCAGTCTGTTGTCTCCAGCTGAGTGGTCACAGGTGAGCTGGGTGGTCAAAGGTGAGTGCAGCAATGAGTTCCTAGCCTAAGGAAAGATGCTTATCCCTAAGGAAATGCCAATGTGGGGGGAAGTTGCACCTTTATCTCAAGGGCCTTTGTTCTGGCCATAGGAAATGTCTAAGCAGATATGCAACGCGTGCTCAACAGCCACAGTCAGGCCCTTTTGGAAAAAACAAAGTCAGGCCGAATTAGGTGTATACCAAATGGCTTCCTCGTATACTCCAATATATCTTATTGCTTGCCATTTTCATTTGTCAGATATTCAAGCAGTTTATTGGACCAAAGCTGCCAAGGTCGTCGTCAATTCTGGGTGTCAATTCTCTGCCAACACTGCAGGTTTTAGCTTCTGTTAGGCAGAAGGACCCAGCCAGCGCTCACAGAAAGATGCTGCGCTGGCTGGGGCACCTAATTCCGGGTGTGCCGTGCAAAACTCAGTGACGGGTGCCAGCGAAGCCAACAGAAAATGCAAGCGATTCCTGAAGCAATGAGGCCACACTGAAACAGAATGCTGGCACCATTAGGGTGGATTCCAAAAAACCCTATGATGGGGACACGATCTGTTCAACTCCAATTTTTCTTTCCTACACATAAATAAATAAAACCAGAGCTTACAATGAAAATAAAATTGCCAACAGAGAGGGGAGTTGATCTACAAAGTAGGCTGTGACTTGTATTTCACCAACGCAAACTGTCCATCAGCCAAATAACTTGCTTCAAGGCCACAACACCCAAAGTGACGCGGTTCCGACGTCGGGCTCCAACTTCATGAATCAGAGGAGTCAGAGAGGAGCCGGGATGTGACCACACTCATCAACCGTTAAAATTATGAATCACGTTGTTCTCACAGCTCCTGCTGAGAGCCGAGGGGCGCCTTCCAAGCAGGGACCCACAAGCCCCAGCCTCTCTCTCAGAGACGTACGCACGGCAGCCCTCGCCCCATCCTAACCAGCCCTCCGCCCGGCCCCGGACAGCACTGCAGGGTGCGGCAGGCGACGGACTCCAACATTACATTTAAAAAGGCCAGGGGCCGGCTCCATGGCCGAGTGGTTAAGTTTGCGCACTCCGCTGCAGCGGCCCAGGGTTCGGATCCTGGGCGCGGACATGGCACCACTCGTCAGGCCACGTTGAGGCGGCGTCCCACATCCCACAACTAGAAGGACCTGCAACTAAGAATATACAACTATGTACCGGGGGGGTTGGGGAAATAAAGCAGGAAAAGAAAAAAAAAAAAAGATTGGCAACAGTTGTTAGCCTAGGTGCCAATCTTTAAAAAAAGAAAAAAGAATAAAAAGGCCAAAAGGGGAATTGGGTGACCACACCCTGTGACCCTACATTGGAGAAGCTGCCTGAAGCCACCCACAGCTGTGCCTACTGAGTCTGGGAGCAGCGGCCTTGGCGCACAGCTTCCTGTGCCATTGGCCAAGTTACTCAGCCTCTCTGAGCCACAGCTTCGTCTGTAAAGAGGCTGGTGGCCACTATCTTACAACAACGTTGTGAGAATTAAATGGAGTAAAAGGTGAAAAGTGCTTAGGATGGATTTCATGTGTTATCAGCTCTTGATAAATGTTAAGCAGTACTTATTAGGTGTTTATTAAATGTATTAATATTTTTAAAGAACTAACTTTCAGATTTGTTGAATTTTTCTACAGAGCAAACATATTTTAATTTTACTGATTTTTCCTTTGATCTTCATTCCATCCTTTCTTTTACTTTCTAGGGATTTATTACCTTGGTTTTTTCTAGTTGGTTGAGATGGAAGCTTATACTATTGAATTTGTTCTTTTTTCTCCTATTAGATGCATTTAGAACTGAGTTTCTTACCAGGTACAGTCTTAGCTGTACTCCATGGGTTTTAATGTCATAATTTTGTTATCGTTCTGTTCAAAACACTTTCTAATTCCTTTTGTTCCTTCTTCATTAACCAATGAGATGTTTAGAAGTGTGTTGCTTAATTTTCATGTTTTGGCAGATTTTCAGCTGTCTTTGAGTTTTGATTTGTAATTTAATTCCAGGTGGTCAGAGAATATGTTCCAATATATTTTGTTACTTGACATTTCTTGAGACTTTCTTACGCACAGAATATGGTCTACTTCCATCCATGTTTCTTTGGGGCTTAAGAAGAAGGCATGGGGGCTGGCCTGGCGGCGCAGTGGTTAAGTTCTCACCCTCCACGTCAGTGGCCTGGGGTTCGTGGGTTCGGATCCTGGGTGCAGACCTACACACCACTCATCAAGCCATGTTATGGTGGCGTCCCACATACAAAACAGAGGAAGACTGACACAGATGTCAGCTCAGGGACAATCTTCCTCACCAGAAAAAATAAAATAAAAAGAAGCAGAAGAAGAAGTTGTGTTCTGTGGTGGTTGGGGGCAATGTTCTCCATCGGGCAAGTTAGCTAATTGTGCTGTTCAGATCTTCTTTATCCTTATTGACTTTTTGTCTGTTGTTTCTATCAGTTTACTGAGAGAAATGCCTTGAAATCTCCAGAATGGCTGTGATTTTGCCTATTTTCCTTTTAGTTCTGTCCACTTTTGCTTTCTATCTTTGGATGTTGTATTATCAGATGCACACAAGTTCAAGATTGTTGTATCTTTGTACAGAATTGAACTTTTTGCCATTGTGAAATATTCCTTTCCATATCTGTCACACTTCCAGCCTTAAAGTCTATTAATTTAGCACACCAGATCTTTTTTAAGTGCCTGTGTGGTAAATTGGAAAGTACTCATGTTCTTGCCTCTAACAAACGTGAGATACAATGACGTGGCCGTTTGTGTTGCTGGGACCTCAGACAGCGGGTGGGGGAGTGGGGTGTCCGGCTCTGTCAGCGCCTGTTTGAGCCCCCAGGGGAGCCGAGTGGCAGGCCCACCACACGCCAGGTCTCCCTGCTCCACTGCGGCTGCAGCTGGAACCGGGGAGCAGTGTTCTGGTCCCCAAGGATAGCAGCTATGGGAAAATCGGAGGCCTGGGAGCCACCAGGTGATTCATGTCTAATAGGGGGTCACTTTTTCCCAGTTTGTCCAGGAGCACCCAGAGTTACTGGGACACAGGACTCAGTGCTAAAACCAGGAAGCCCTGAGCAAACCCACGTGAGCTGACCTCCCACCTCTCAGCCCCTGGCCTCTGCACTCAGAAAAGGGTGAGGGTTGCATGCTCCCACCCTCCCCATCAGGCTGCACTGTCCCGCCTGGAGCGGGATTTCTCAGACCAGCGTCCCCCATCTTGGTGATGTGACACACGTGTGCATGTTTCTTGTTCACACAGCAGCCCTCTGCACACACACCACAGAGGCCCCCAGGGGCCCTGCTGGAGAGAGAAGGACCCAGCCACGGGGGGCTCAGGTAGGGGGCTTCCTGGTGCCCCCATCTCGCTGGAACCTGAAGGACACTGCTGGGTGTTGGCGTCCCCTGTTCCACAGTGTCCTCCGGCCTCCGCCACCAGCATCACTTCCTCTGGCTCAGTGGGAGCCCAGTGGGAGCGTCACACACGGGAACCTGGGTGTCCTTGCTGCCTGCTACTGACCCCATCAGTGTTCTCATCCCTTGATCTCCCCACCAGGAAACATCGGGAAAAGCTCACGCATGTGTTTAAAGAAGATGTGAGCTTGTCTCTTGATAGCCCTGGAGCCACAAGTCCACGGCGTCCCTCCGGCTGCCTTCCCCTGTAATTTAGCACCTCCTGTGAGGCCGAGATCAGAAACAGCGGCCTCTGAGCGTCTGCTGAGCCGTATGGACCCTTCCAGACCAGGCCCGCAGGAGCATCGGGGTCAATGCTGCCCTGGTGGTCCCAGGCCTCGGGCTCCAGGGCTTTCTGCCCAGCGGCTGCAGCTGCCCCACCAGCTCACTTTATGCCAACCACACGAAGGATGCAACACAATGCAGCCCACAGAGGGCGACTCTCATCTCCGCTCGAGACGCTGGCATCTGTGGTCTAGACTGGAACGCCAGACCAGCGTCTGTGTCGCAAACACCCTGGGTTGGTTTCAGTAAAGACTATAGAGAAGGCGATTGATAAGAAATGGTTTTAGCTAAAAGCCAGAAAGTTAGGTCAGGGCAGACACCGGAAGAAGTTGGGGGTTTCTTAAGACAGATCACTGTGGTGGAAACGGGGCGAGAGGCGCAGAACGGGAATCATGCTCGAGACAGACCACACGGCAATTCACAAGGCCTGTGGTGACGAAGCGGCTCGTAGCGACTTGTAAACACTTTCCATGCGAGGCCGCGTCTGACGGCTGCTGGGTCGGGCCTGGTAGGACCGGGTCCGCCTGTCACTCGGGGGGGCCCCGCCTGCGGCCGTCTTTAAGGGTGGAAATGAGAACTAGGAGCCATCCCTGCTGCTCTCTCTCATCCCATCCCGGGTGCCGGGAGCACCAGCAGGAATTCAATCCATGTAGGGGCAAATGGTGGTGCCCGCTGGTGACCGGCGTGGGTGCTGTGCCAGCAGCCGGGGTGATGGATCAACGCAGTGGGCAGGCCAGTGCCAGCACCTGACTGCGGGGTTTAACCCGGGAGGCGAGCACCTGGGACAAGGGCGTGTGGCCTCCACTGGGTGCTTGTGGTCGGTTCATTACAGCTGTTTGCTCACAGACGCCTCAGGGACAAATGACAGTCTTGGAGCCAGGAAAGACGCTCCCTCTCATCTCTGAGGGCACCCAGCTTGTGCTCTTCGTGCCTCCAGCAGAGGAAGCTGCTCCCAGGCCCGGCCTCCCCCCCCCCCCGTCACTCCCTCCTCCACCCACTTCACCCCCTGAAGAGCACGCAGTGTGGCCCCGGCTGGCCCGGGCACAGAGCAGGGGCGTCCTTGGCTGTGGGGAGCCACGCTTCGGTGCCTGGCTCCAGGGAGAACATTGATCATTTAACAGCAAGATGCTAAGATCCAAGGGGGACTTTATGGGCTAAATTACGTCCCCCCCAAAATTTATATGTTGAAGCCTGAACCCCCAGAACCTCAGAAAGTGACTGTATCTGGAGACAGGGCCTTTAAAGAGGGAATTAAGATAAAACGAGGTCATGTGGGTGGGACCTGATCCAAGATGACCGGTGTCCTTATAAGAAGAGGAGATCAGGACACAGACACACACAGAGGGACGAATGTGTGAGGACACGGGGAGGACAGAGCTGTCTCCACGCAGAGAGGCCTCGGAGGGAACCAGCCCTGCCCACACCTGGATCCCGGACTTCCAGCCTCCAGGACCGACAGACAAGAAATGTCTGCTGGTTAAGCCGTCCCGTCGTGTTGCTCTGTTTCGGCAGCCCTGGGAGACCAGTACAGGGGACAAGAAAAGCTGATTCCAAGAATTTGGAAAGAGCAGGGGGCCAGGTGGCTCAAAGCAAAGAGAAACCCCCGGGCAGGCCAGGCCCGGGGGGCAGCAGGAGAAGACACGGAGGGCAGCTGCACACGGACGAGAGCTCCCCTCAGGTAGAAGTTGCCGTCTGCCCAGCGGCCTCCTCTCGTCGGAGCTCTGCCCAGAGGAAGCTGGCGCCCAGCAGGGGCTGGACCTGGGGCCTCCAAGGTCCCCGCCAACTCGGCCACGAATCTGTGATTTTAGGGAATTCTCGGAGCAAACGCCCAGCCTGAGATGGAGACCAAGGGCAGCGGGCTAAGAGTAAAGTGACAGAGCTGCAGACACGGCGGCTCAGGGACCCAGCACTTTCCTGAGGCTGTCGCCCTTGGTCAGCCGCATCTCAGAGAAAGGATGTGTGAGGCCTGTGGACTCTGGAAACAAAGTGCCACAAACAAAGCTGGTTGTCTTAGGAGATTCTCTCCAGCAGACACTGAGAAACACAGAGCGCCTGCGGTGGACACACAGCCGCTCCAAAGGGCCGGGTGTGCGGTGTTTTCAGCACAGGCACAGAGCAGAGCTGTGGGGGCACCAGGAACCTCCACAGAGGGCAGGGCTGTCCTGGTGCTGACTGAAGAGGGGACCCAGCTCGCCCTTCCTCGTGGCCCCAGGAATCTTGCTTGCAGACCCACATGGCCCTTTGATCTCTCATGGCCAGCATCTCTTAGCTCCTTAAGGCTTAGTTGTTTCAGAATCCAATTTCCGTCAATATCTCACTTCCAGGGGTGGAAGCTCCCTGCAGGTTGTGGAAAAGGACTGGCGAGGGGGTGTTGTGGTAATGATAGGCCGGCGTGGGCGAGGGGTTTCTCCTTGGAACGGCAGGGCGCCCCGGTGCGGACAGTCATTCCCTACGTCTGCACACGTCACAGCTTAAAGTTAGAATCAATGACCCCAGGGAGGAAACACAAAACCTACTCCTCAATTCAGCATTGAATCTGTTATTCACACAGTGTTTCCACCTCCGCAGTTGATACAAACAACGTTTCCCACCTTATTCCTTGATAGGAGGGATGGTACACACACACGCACACGCGTGCACACGCACGCACAGGCACGCGCAATGGGGCATGTGGCTGAGGCCCTGATGGGAACCTGCCCCGGCCCCTGGAATGCCAATCAGCCCTTTCAGCCTCAGTTTCCCCAACCGAGGAAATGGCTCCTGTTCTTCTGCCTGCATTCCCACACGCGTGCTCCTCCCGGACGGAGAGTGTGTGTGAGCAGGCAGAGGACGTGGACCGCAGATGGAGTGTTTTTGTTTTTGTTTTTTTTTAAAGATTTTATTTTATTTCATTTTTTCTCCCCAAAACCCCCAGTACATAGTTGTATATTCTTTGTTGTGGGTCCTTCTAGTTGTGGTATGTGGGACGCTGCCTCAGCGTGGTTTTGATGAGCAGTGCCATGTCCGCGCCCAGGATTCGAACCAACGAAACACTGGGTCGCCTGCAGCGGAGTGCGCGAACTTAACCACTCGGCCACGGGGTCAGCCCAGCAGATGGAGTGTTTTGAAAGGGGGACCAACCTTGTTCATAATTTGCTGATCACCTTTCCTCCTCAGAGGCCCTCCTCCAGCGTGGCCTGTTCCCGGTGACTGCACGTGTGTTCTCTCCTCCGCTGTGCTCCGGGTGGCAAGACCCGTCTCCATCTGATGTGTCACCCTGGCTGGGGCAGGAGCAGCCCTGGCAGCCCCCTGCAGGGAGGGGCTTTGCCAGGGAGAGGAAAGAACGGGGATGGAGACCGTCCCATCCAGCCCCGGTCAGCCTGGGGACAGCCAGGTGTATTCCTGAATGCCAGCAGCCAGCAATGCACCTGTCACCTTCGCTTAAACGTGCTGTTTAGTTTCTGTGGACAGAATCGTGTCCCACCTAGATTCATGTGCAGCCCTAAGCCCCAGTGTGACTGTGTTTGGAGTTAGGAAGTAAATAAGGTCAACTGAGGCCCTAAGAGTGGGGTCCTGATACGATGGGATTAACTCCTTTATAAGCAGAGACACCAGAGCTTGCTCCATCTGCCAGGCGCCGGCACAACCAGCAGGCGGCCACCTGCTCTCGCCAGGAGCCCACCATGCCAGCACCCTGACCATGGACGTGCAGCCTCCAGCACCGTGAGAAATACATGTTGGTTAGCCGCCTGGCCTGTGGTGTTCTGTTTTGGCAGCTGGAGCTAAGACGGAGGTCAAATCTAAAGTCCGCCGGGGGGCCGGCCCGTGGCCGAGTGGTTGACTTCTCACGCTGGACTTCAGAGGCCCAGGGTTTCACTGGTTCGGATCCTGGGCGCAGACATGGCACTGCACATGAAGCCATGCTGAGGCGGCATCCCACATGCCACAACCAGAAGGACCCACAACTAGAATATACAACTATGTACTGGGGGGCTTTGGCGACAAGAAAAAATCCTCTATATCCTGCCCCCCACACTCTGCCTCCCTTGTCTGGACAGATTTCTTTACAGCTGGCCTTTCACTCGCCAAAAAGGAGAGGCCAGCAAGAAACTGCGAGTGGAGGGGAACTGGAACGGGGCTCTGTGGAGCCGGTGACAGAACCTGGGTGGCGCGGCTTCCCTCTCTGCCTGAACACAAGGGCCCTGTCAGAGCCGCAGGGACGGACGCAATGGTCGTGTGTAGCTCGCCGCAGAGCAGGTGCTGGAAGCCGGTCCCCAGGCCCTGTGCCCTGCGTGGCCGGCGCGGCCCTCAGTCTGTCTGGGTGAGTCCAGCACTTTCTAAAAGGGGCTTCACTGCAAATCCTTCTCCCCCTGAGAGAGGTTTCCGAAGCAAAGAGCGTTTCTTGTCCGACTTTTCTCTTGATGACTAAATCAGCGCGTCCTGCTTGGAAGCCATCAAACATCTTTCTGTAAAAAGACGCTTCAAAGACAAAAAACCACTACCGTGCTGGGGAAAACACAAGGAAGCTGGGATTCCTTGAGGAAAAAGGAGTGGCTGCTCCCCTGGCTTTTGGGGGCATTTTAAAAGTTTAAAACAGAATTTTGTTTTGTTTCTCAGATTCAAGGATCCACCCGGGATCCAGCATAGAGATCCACCACCCTCGAGCTGTGAGAAGAGCGAGACGGCCTCCTCTGCATGAGTGTAGGGGAGAGCAGGTGGTGGGTTTTGCGTTGGTAAATTGCATTTCTCTGTTTGAGGAACTCCGCCGTAGCACCGTGGCCTGAGAGGCTCCAGCGCCCCGTCAACCTGCCGCCCGGGGCCTCTGCCCTCGCGGCTCCTGCCAGGCTCCCGGTGCCGGACGCCGGCGGGAGCTGCGCACAGTTATCTCCTTCTAAATTAAAATTGTAACTCGTTCGGTCCCATTTACACGAGCCCGGGCTTTGACACAAGCAATTACTAGGAACACAGGGGCGACATGATTGCTAAGGGCTCCAGAAAGGGAGTTTAATCAGAAAACACGGAGCTGTTCCAGCCGATTTATAATTCCACTGCTTGCTATTCCTTTATGTCCCTGCGTGTTCAGATAATTAGATACACTAGTTCTTGCTTCCCGAGAGGCCAGAAAGGGCAAAATTCCTATTCTCTTTACATTAAAAAGATTAAATTATAATATAGAAAATCTGTAACTTTGGGTAGAAATGACAAATTCACACTACATTAATTTCAGTGCTTACAAAATGTTACAAATAATTTGTGCGTTCTTTCCTCTCTTGTAGGTGCGTGCGAATTAATTACCTACCCAATTTCAATGTCTTTGAAGTCAGCTTTCCACAGACAACTCCGAAATTAAAAGAAAATAAGGTTTGATTTCCATTCTCCGAGTATATTGGTTTTAGATGTTTAACCGTTTAGGCCTCTGTACTCAGCCACCAGAACACAGACGTTAACAGACGTGCTCGCAAACGCTACGCCGTGGGAACAGCAGCGACCTGGGGACTGGTAATTATGAAACAAAAGGGACAAATTTCAATCCAGATACATTCAAATAGGAGCATCTCGCTGTAACCCAAGAGGAGAGGCGGCTGAGGCCCCTGAGCCAGCAGACTGTAAAGGGGCCTCCTTGCCCAGGGCCCAAGCTCGTGTGCCACACATGGGGGAGAGGGGTCCAGCTCCATTTATTTGTCCAAACCACAACCGATTGAGGGCCCAGCCATGCCGGGCTCCACAGCAAGTGCTGGGAAGCAGCTCCCAGCAGACAGACGTGTAGACGCCCAGGTCCCCGTGGAATCCAGGGCACTGAGACACGATGACCCCTCCACCGTGAGGGGAGCTCCCCGCTGGGGCAGGTGCCGTACAGGCGACACAGGAAGCACAGCAGACAGCAGCGGGAGGGAGCCTGTGCTGGGCTGAATAGCTTCCCCCAAATTCATGTCTACCCAGAACCTGTGAATGTGACCCCACCTGGAAATAGGGTCCTTCAGATGTAGTCAAGCTAAGATGGGATCCTACTGCCCTCCGCCAGGAGGATTGGTGTCCGTGCAAGAAGGCCATGTGAAGACACTGCGGAGGAGAGGGCCACGTGGCGACGGAGGAGAGACGGGATGGCTGCAGCTACGAGCCGGGAACGCCAAGGATGGCCGGCAGCGCCAGAGCTGGAAGAGGCAGGGCCATCCTGCCCGGGTCCTGCAGAGTGACGGTGGCCCTACCAGCACCATGGTCCTGGACAATTCCTGTTGCTGGAAGCCACCGCCTCTGGTGCTCCCTCCGGCAGCCCCAGCAAACTAACGCAGCTGGTGCCCGAAATGAGGCGAGTGAACAGAGACAGCGACGCGCAGGGAAGGCGGACAAGGTGGAGAGATCAGGGACAACAGCCACATGGAAACAGAGGCAGAGACAGGAGGGACAAGGACACAGCGAGGAACTCCACCAACTGTCTGCAGCCACCAACGGCTACGGGAGGGGCCAGCACCCCAAGGTCAGGCTTCGGGCCTCGGGATCGGGGAGAGGGCACATACCTGTGGGTTTAAGCCTCAGTGTGCGGTGCTCCGTTATCGTCACAGGAAACAGACTTAACTCAGGTCTGGGGACTCAAGAAGGCCCCTCCCAGGACAGACACGGAAGCTGAGACCTGAGATGAGCGAGAGGTGCCCGGCGAAGGACCAGAGCGCAGCGCTGTGGGGGGCACATCCCACGCACAGCTGTCAGGCCCCCCCCCACCGCAGTCCCTTCCCACATAAGAAGCACCTTAAAGTTTTATTTTTGACCACGTCAATCTAAAGACAGCCCCATCATACGGCATATTAAAACCTTGTTTTGACATAACAGCTCTTTTTTTTCCTTATTCTAAAACAAATTAAAGCATCTTGGAGGTGGCCCTAAAAGTACCATGGGCCCCCTACCCTGGGCCCAGGGTTCCTCATGGTGAGCCAGTCTGCGCCAAAGCCAAGGCGTGTGAAGGGCTGACTAGTTTGGGGAGAGAAAAGGCGACCCCAAGGGGACCCAGGGGATATAAGGAAGGGTTTCAAGAGGCGGGCAGACGCCTGAGTGCCCCGGACCTGCAGGCCGGGTGAGAGGTGATGGAACTGCAGTGGGAATCCCGTGAGGATTTTGTTTTCTTTTTAGGGTAACGTTATGTGTAGCACAGAAGATGGATTCGCCTGATGGTTTGTTCTTAAAAACACATGGTTCCAAAACACCAAATTGAAGTGAATTTTCACAGAAATATAAAAAAATGGACATAAGCCCCAGGAGATTTAAAGATGTCAGAAAAGTGGGCGAAGGACCTGAACAGACGCTTGAGAAGAGAGGCCGTCCAAACAGACAGCAGATGCACAAGTCGCTCTCCTTCACAGCATCAGGGATGTGCGAGGGGGCAGCCCCGGCGCAGCAAGGGCGGCGTGGAGAGGCTGGGAGAAGCCTCGGCACTCACACCCCATAACCGTGGGGGAAACAACTTGGCAGAGCCGACAAGAGCTGACCATGCCCGGACCCGAGACCCAGCAATTGCACGCGCAGGGCCCCAGCTTGTGTTCATTTCCTGGGGCTGTTGTAACAAGTGACCCCAAACCTGGGCGCTTCGAAGGACACCAATTAGAGTTCTGGGCCCGGAAGTCTGGAATCAGGCTCACGGGGCTAAGTCAGGGTGTTGGTGAGGCGGCTCCCTCCCGAGGCTCCAGGGGAGAGCCCATCCATGCTTTTCCAGCTTCTCGAGGCGCCCACATTCCTTGGCTCGCGGCCTCTTCCTCCATCTTCAAAGCTGGCAGTGTGGCCTCTTCCAGTCTCTCTGCTCCATCGTCACAGTGCCTTTGGCATCCTCTGCTCCCCTCTAAGGACACCTGGGACTGCCTCCCAGGCTGTATCAGCTCCCTGTGGCTGCCGTAACGGTTATCACAACCATGTGCCTTAAAGCTACAGGAATTCATCTTCTCACGGTTTCAGAGGCCAGAGTTCTGACATCTGTAAGTATCAACAGAGTCGGTCCCCTCGAAGCTGTGAGGGACACTGTCCCAGGCCTCTCCCAGCTTCTGGTGGTTCCTGGTCCTCCGGGCCGTCCCTCGGCATGTGGACACATCACCCTGGTCTCCGCCTCCAGCTGCCCACAACCTTCCTCTCTGTGTTTCTGTATCTGTGCCTTCACGTGGCATCTCCTCTCTGGGTCTTCTTACAATATTATGTTTAGGGTCCACTCTGCTCCAGTATGACCCCCTCTTAATTATTTACATCTGCAAGGACATTATTTCCAAATAAGGTCACATTCTGAGGTTTGGGAAGGACATGAATTTGGGGGACACTATTCGGGGGCCATTGCGATGAGCCAGGGCAAGCTTCCCATCTCCAGAGCCTTTCCTTAGTCCCAGCTGCGAAGTCCCTTTGCCGCGTGAGGAAACGCACTCACAGGTTTCAGGACCCGGACCGCTTTGGGGTCATTATCCAGACGGCCACCGTATGTGCCAGCAAACATGTGCACATCTCCACAGCAGACACATGCTGGCAGCTCAGCGCAGCACCACTCTTCACAGCTGAGAGCGAGGCTCCCCAGTGCTCAGCAGCAGCAGCGGTTTGTTCACGTGGCTTGAAGGAAAGATGCCATGAGCTGGATGCCACGCGGAAGGCAGACACCCAGGAGCATGTGCAAAAGAGAGGGTCTTTATTTGCAAAATAAGCCCCAAACTGTCAGCCATGTGCCATCGTGCCAGAGACGGTGCTGGCCTTCAGCTGTGGGCACCTCACTCCCCTTCCTTCATCCCCAGGGTCCCCGCTTGGCTCCAGGCTGCCCTCACTGAGGTTCTCATGTGGCCGAGCTGCATCTGGGCCCTGGGTCTTTATGTGGGGACTTTGGGGACAGCACTTGATGGTCCCCGGTCACAATTCCTGAGCCCACAAAATGTCATCTCCCAGGGCCACGGGACCAGGAAGTCACTCGATACTGCACAAGGGCAGGAACCTGTGGACAGGCTCTGTGGGGAAGGTGGCCCAGGTCCAGAGGCCACAGCTCAGCCCTGGGGGCAGGGTGGGTGTGGGCAGCGGACATGGACGTGGGAGGGTGGATGGGGTGGAAGCTGGAGAACGCTCTCTGAGCCGACAATGTCTGCGGGGAGCAAAGGACAAGGATGGAGGTGAGAGCCGAACCCTCTCAACCTCTCTCTCTCCCTCTCCCATCCCTCCCCCTCCCTCCCTCCCTCTAACTCTCTTTCTCTCTCCCTCCCTCCTCCCATATCTTTGGGGCCCTAGGTAAGGAGCTCATAAATGAGGTGTGTGTTGGGTCCAATCCTCTTTAGGAGGGATGGTCTATGATCCTGTTACTGGAGGGAAACCCCCCAACCCCCACCCCGTCCCCACAGAGCCAGCCGGGCCGTGGGCAGAGCGGTCACGGGCTGCCCACTGGCTTCCCAGATGGTCTCTCCTTTGCCCTCCAGGGGCCACAGCAGGTGGTGGGGCCCCCTGAAGGGAGCACAGGGTGGCAGGGCCCTCTGAAGGGACACAGAGCCTGTTTCTGCGGACGGGGCAGGAGCGGTCAGGGGAGAGTGCCTGGCAAACCCAAGTGTCAGCCTTGTTCTGGGTCGGTTCTTCTGGCCTCCATCGTGGGAGCAGGCAGGAGGGAAGGGGGACGTTAGTGACAGTGCACATGGCCATTTGCACATCCTGGCCGGGACGGCACTCGCTGCAGTTAACCAAGCCAGTCTTATCGCTCTGTGGTCAGGGCTGGGCAGCCCATCACACATTGGGACTTGCTGGTCAGGGCAGCCTCTGGCCAGTCCTCCCAGGGGCCGCTGTGCTGCCCTGCAGGCCCGATGTCTGGGAGGCCGAGAGAAACCCAGCTGGAATTCTCTTAGGCAACCGAAGAACTTATTTGTTGATAACTCTAGCTACTGATCTGCCTCTTGCTGCCTCGGTGGGTCAGTCTGTTTCCCTTCTGGGGGCGTCTCTAAGTGCATGCGTGTTCCTCTCCTCCCCTCTTGGCCTCCGACGCAGATAAGCTGCTTCCTCCAGCTCTGTTGTCTGGCTGGGCTCTGAGAAGGCAGCAGCCTCCGTGCGCAGAAGTGAAGCGGCACCAGAGGGCGCCGTGGGCTCAGTCACAGCCAGCGCTGACCGGGAACTGGGAACTGAAGCCAGAGCAGAGGGCGCGTCAGAAATCCAGGAACCGCGCAGTCTGTGCCTGGGGGGCAGCCTCTGCACTGCACCTGGGCTGCCCGGCACCAGCACTGCTCACTCTCTCCACTCTGGGAGACCTCCCAGGGCCTAACAAGAGCCTCAGCTGAACACAGAGCCTACTGTGGTCCCCGTGCCTCACACACACGCCGTCCCGGTCCCGTGTGTTCACACCCTGTCCCCCCGTACCTCAGGGTTGGCCTTCCCGAGTCCTGTCCACGGAAGATGGGTGGAGGGCAGACACATGGGAAAACATCATCTCTCTCCTCTGTGTTCCTCTCTCCAACACACAGGCATGCAGATACACACACCTGTGAATACACGTGCACACATGCACACACGTGCACGCACAGACGAGTCACACATGTTCTTGCACACATGTATGCACAGGCATGTGCACACTGCCTCATGCCCCCACCCGTTCTCTCATACAAACACCCTCCAAGGGCAGACACCCTCACCCTGGAGGACTGGGCTCTGGTAGAGGGACAAAGGCTGAGCCAGGAAAGCCAGCAAAGGCAGCCCCACACCCCACCCCAGGGCCTGTCCCTGTCCCTGTCCCCTTGGGGCTGGCATCAGCTTCAGGGCAGCCTTTCCTGGAGCCTGAGGGAGGAAGATCAGAGACTGCACTCCCTCTGCGCTGACTGGCGTCTTCACAGGGAGGGTGGGCAGCAGCCCCCAGGAATGTCCTGCACGCTGGGGCACCTCAGTCCTCCCCACTGCCCCCCATCTCCCCCCGCCCTCCGGAGAGCCAGCCTGGACGCCGGAGCGCAGACACTGTCCACTAGAGGGGGGTGTTGGCTGCGGCACGGGGCCCGGGTCCAAGGCCAGGCTTCTAGCTGGGCACAGAGTCACTGCCTGCTCTGTGGCTGTCCGAACTAGGGAAACAGAACCTGCCTTTCGTGGCAGGACAGCCACCATCCTGCCTGGGAAGGTTGGTGCACCAGGCCTTGCCCCCCATAGCAGCCTAATTCTCTGTTATTGGAAGGGTGGTCCCTGCACATCCCACCAGGGTCCCTGGGCCTGGTTAAAACCCAGCTTCCTGGGCCCCCGCTGACTGAATGGGACTCAGGGACGGGCCTAGGAACCTGCCTTGACCACAGGGAGCCTGGGTGGGCGTTGGGGGTGGGCTTGGCACAGGGGGCTCCCTTCCCTGTCCTGGCACCACCCCCTCCACCTCCTGCTGGCAGGCTCCTCATCCTGAGGACGGGTGTCTGACCTCCGATGGCACAGTCCCCAGCCGTGGACACAGGAAAGAGGCCGGGGTGAGAGGTTCCCTGGTCAGGGTCCCCAGGCTTGCTGTCCCCCGGCTTCTGCCCTGATCCCCTCTGGGCCTGTGTCTGTCCCAGCCAGACCACAGAGTATGGGAGGTGGCCTCCTCTCCTCCTGCAGGAAAAGCTGGGGCCTTGACAGCCTCCCTTACGGGCCCTACAAGCCCGTGAGAACAAACAGTTAACACGCCCCCAGGAGCCAACAGGGAAGCGGCTGGCCCGGGACGATTGAGCAGTGGCTGCTGCAGGTCATGACGCCCGTCAGGATGGGCTTTGCAGGAGGTCAGGGCACGTGGCCTCAAAACACGCTGCTCTGGTCTAAGGACTGTTTTGAACTGAAGGCAATTGGGAAAAGCAGACACAGAGGGATCTCCCTGCGTCCTGTCTGCCAGATGGCAAATCATCAATTCCCCTGTGAAGGTGCCCCCACTTCAGGTACCAGGCAGAGGAGAGCGACCTGGGCATGGAGGCAAGGGAGGGTCTGCTGATGAGCCTGGCCCCTCACCCGCGCCCTCCGCCAGTTCCCCGCACCCACCATCCCACAATTCGCCATCCCTTTCCTCGTCTCCTAAAATCCCAGAAATTTATCCTCCTTTGTCCAAATGGAAAAAAATCCTGCAAACCTGGCCGTTACTTTGGGGGTTTCTCTTCTTTCCATGATGTGCTCGCCCCCAGCCTGGTAAAGCTAACGCAAACAAACGTGTGAGCCTGTTCTCCTGGGAATCTGTCTGTGCTCAGTTTATCTTGCAGACCCAGCGGAGGACCCAAGAGGACAGAGGAAAGGCTCCCTCCTCTATGGCTTCAAGAAGGGGGCTCCCAGCCGGGCCTCGAGCAAGGAAGGCCGTGGACAGAGGGCCCTGCGGCCCTAGCAGAGTCAGGATTGACAGGCGGCCCCTGGGAGAGTGGACGGGGACATCCTGGAGAGGTGGGGGCTGACTCCAGGGGTGCACCGATGAGGACACTGAGGCGGCAAAGACAGGACTCCCCGAGGAATCCCAGGACCAGGCCGAGAAAGGCCCAGCCTCCCATTCCAGCCCTGACACACTCCACGATCTGGTCTGTGCTGGTCGTGTGGCTTTTTAAGTTATTGACACTCATGTAAGTGGGGAAGAGTACTAATGCCAGGTGAGGTGCATCACCAGGAAGGGAGGGACGGATGGAAGGAGACAAGGATGGAGGCAGGAGAGAGAAGGAAAGCCCTCTGAGATTATTGCTTGTTAGAAAAAAATATTTTATTGCATTTTTCCGAAATGAAACAAGCACTATAGACACATTGTAACCAGCCGAGCAATTCAGAGCCACATTTGAGCGAGGCACCCTCAGCGCCACCCGGCTGAGGCATCTGTGCCGATGGCTGTGTCCCACCTCATCTTTCTCTAGATCTGTGCAAACACGCGCTCACACGTATGTCAGCACGACACCTCACATCCCAGTGTCACACCCTGCCCACCGCGCCCCAACTCGGCTGTACACAGATGTCTCTGGGACGTCATGGTGGCATGTTTGGGGGGGCAAGGGACACGGGGACTGCTAGTCGGGGAGGGGTGGGCAAGGTCCGTCTGTGCTGCAGTTACAACACGGCTTACAACACGGCTGACAACACTCGGAAGCGAAAGGGAAGTCTTTTCAACACAGGGCCTGGTCTGATTTGCAATAACGCTGCTCAGAGTTATTGTGTCAACGTTCATATCAGAATTATTTAGAATTTTTGCTTCTACAGTCATAAACAAAACAAATCTCACTCTTTTTTGTGGTCTCATAGTCGGGTTTTATTGCACAGAGTGGGCATCCTCTGGGAACAGGGTCTTGTGGGCCCAGCCATGCATGGCTGTGTGTGCGGGGAGCTTCTCCTTAGACAAGGAAGGGGCACTGAGAAAGCTCATGTATTTCACTTTGGGGGAAAAATAGAAAGTTTTAAAGAGAGTTCCAGAAAGCTGGCTGGCACTGTTACAGAGGGATCACTGTTGGTACTGCGGGGTTGGGGTGGGGGGGCGGGCTGGGTTAAATATGTATTCCTCATTTGACACCAGGGCAACTTCTGAGGCTGGATTTGCAAAATCACGCCTGTGCCAGAAGGAGAACAGGTAAAGAGAAGGCGGGGCCTTACCAGTCTCCACAAGGACACAATGGAGACCACAAGGGTTTGCTCCACAAGGGGACGGTGGACAGCGCTGTGGGAGGCCACTCGACCAGTCGGATCCTAACCCTCCTCTTTCTGGGGGATGGCATTACTGGTAAGTTTTAGTCTTTTCTGTTCACATTTATATGCATCCCAAAATCCCAAAGACTGCGTTTATTAATTTATAATTAGGACAAGAGGTGAAAGCAGCAAGACTTCCTTTCAAGGAATGGAGGAAAGAGTCATGCTGGCCCCAAAGAGGCAGCCGGGCAGGGCACTGTCCTGGAGCCAGAGGCCAGGACAACAGCCCCTGAGGCTGCTACCAGCCCAAACACAGGGTCCTTTACCTCCACGCAGGAGGGCCAGTAAAGAAAAAGCCGAAACACCAGGCTTGTGGCAAGGCAAGAGGCCTACCATCAAAAGGAACAAAGAGATGGGAGTTTGAATTCAGATCCACCTGCCCAAGGGAAGGAAGTAGGGGTTTTTATCTGGGGTCGTAGGTGGGGGAGGGGAGTGTGTGCATGCTGGTAGGTGGAGGGGAGCTTGTGCGTGGTCGTAGGGTTTGGGGAGCATGTGGCCTTGCTGGGGGCACCACTCCCCTGGCCAGCACTGCCCAGGCCGCATTTCCTTTTCCTCTGCTGTCTGGATTAACCGGTAGTTCTCGTCTTCAGCCTGCCTTTGGCCTTGTGAGGCTGAATCTTGACGTCTGGACCTTGACTTTCCGGGGAACGGCTCCCTCACACAAGAGGAAGGACAGAAAACCTGGCTCGTGTAAACAACAGCTATTGTGCACTGCTGCGTTA
The DNA here is from genome assembly GCF_021613505.1 of Equus quagga. Classification (NCBI taxonomy): domain Eukaryota; kingdom Metazoa; phylum Chordata; class Mammalia; order Perissodactyla; family Equidae; genus Equus; species Equus quagga. The sequence goes on from NC_060275.1 coordinate 119,996,641, forward strand.
GCAAAGCTCGTCTCAGAGTTCTTTCCTTTTCCCAGCCCAGGAGAGATTTTTAACGTCTTCGTTCCTGGTTTCAAGGGGACCCCTTTGTGTACAGCCAGGATGGAAGGGTCTCTGTCACACGCTCCTCTTTATTTGTTGGCTCGCTTCTGCAATTTAAAGCTGTGCACGCCCTCCCAGCTCCCAGGAACCGGCTGCGGCTGCATTTTGGTGACTGGCCAATAGCTTGCCCCGCCCATCCCTCCCCACAGAGTCCTAAAGTGGAATTATTCTAGGCCGGAAGGTATGCACTTTTAAAACTTTTGATACATATTCCCAAATTCCTCTCTAGAAAAATTATACTAATTCATGCTAATT